>NC_142522.1:32590951-32750951 GCF_964205215.1 Stylophora pistillata
GTGAAGCAGTACGGAACAGCACGCGTTTGTGGAGATTACAAGTGTACAGTAAATCAGGTGTCTGAGTTAGACAATTACCCAATTCCGACTGAAGACCGAGGATTTACTTGCAACACTTAAGAGTGGGAGCAGGTTCACGAAGCTGGATATGTCCTAGGCCTATCAGCTGCTGGAACTGGATGGAGATTCCAAAAAGTTCACAACAATAAGGGACTTAACCAGTTTAATAGACTGTTCTTTGGCACCAGGAATATTTCAGCGCACAATGGAGAACTTACTTCAAGGGATACCTCACGTGGTTGTGCGAATTGATGACATCTTAGAAGAATGCCCCAGAACCATAGAATGCTAGTCAGTTACGAGCATTCTTAGGTATGCTCAACTACTACCACCGTTTCTTACCTGATGTAGCTACTGTGTTAGAGCCCCTGCACCAGCTCTTGAAGAAGGAGGCTAAGGGGAAGTGGCTGGAAGAACAGCAAAAAGCTTTCGATAAAGCCAAAGAGTTACTTCAGTCTGCTGGTCTACTTGTACATTTTGACCCCAAAAAGGAACTGGTTCTTGAAACAGATGCTTCCAATTATGAAGTGGGTACAGTCTAACCTCACAAGATGGAAAATGGAACTGAACGACCCATTGGATGTGTTTCCAGAACCCTACAGGAAGCTGAAAGGAACTACTCCACCCTGGAGAAAGACGCCAAAAAAAATTGTTTTTTCTTGAGACATTCGTGTTTGAAACGGACAGTTATTTTTATTAAAAAATCCTGAAGGAAAGTCACGACATATCATTATCTACTTTTTGAAGCTATCAAGTGGATAATTATTGGAGCTTTGTGTAAGGGTTAAAATTGTCATGTTAAAATGCTGTTGGACAAACTATAAATTGAATCAAAAGTATAAATTTAAATAACTAATATACCGGTAAAATAAATAGTGCGATATTTATAGTGGGCTGTAATAACCAGCAAAACAGTTTGTCCAAACACCACAGAATTTTTAATAATCAACAACAAGGGGTCAAGTTACAAGTCAGGTGAAATACGAACTAACTACGTCTTCACTTTCCTCCCCTCTAGACTCGCACTTAGGTCTAGTGAATAATGAACAGTGCATCCTCGGAGACCCAGGGGCTGTGAGTCGATTTCAAGTTAAGGGCAGAAGAGCCCCTGGGGACATTGTCTTACAAGACTAGTTCCAAACGGTCGCAGTCGTTCTGGCATCTTATTGGTGCCAGAAAATCTTTGTGTTTTTCTGCCCAATCAGAGTGAAGTGTCCTTTGGAGTCCTTTCGTGTGTTTTAACACGCACATAGACAACAAGCTCTGTTGGTCGCTATGTTTGTTTAGGCCGTGCGACGAAGCTTTGCCCGCGGTGAAAAGTTTCGGTCTCAGCACACAGTGTAAGAGAAATCGATCAGATTGTCTGCGAAATCTTACCGGAAATTATACTGAATACTTTCGCAAGTATCACAAGAGAACGTGTTTAAAAGTTGCAAGCATAGATATGTCGCTTTGAACGTTAGACGAGATGTAAGCCTAAACCTCTCAAGATTTTTGTATAATTGGCTGTAACTGAAACTTTTCCAATCCCGTGAAGCTATTTCGTCGCCCGAGCCACGCAGGTATGTCGAGCAACTGGCGCTTACGCAACTTTTTGTACACGCTCGCCAAAGTCTAATGTGATCTTCGCTTGAAAAAAAAAGAAAAGCTAAACGTGGAAACTTTTGTTTATTAAATGTGGATTGATAACTCAGCACTAAGCTGACATTTACAACAACAACATTGACTTTATTTTTTTAAAATTAAAAAAGTAAAGCTTTTCTAGGCGGGCTACCTAAACAGACACTGTATAGGCTCTCACACATATACACACACGCACACACACACACACACACACACACACACACACGCACGCACGCACACACACACACACACACGCACGCACACACACACATACACACACACACAAACACGCACACACACACACACACACGCACACACACACACACGCAACAATGAAATAAATAAATAAATGAGAAAATAAAAATAAATAATAAGTAATAGTAGTGATAATCATGTTAAAGGTTTTAACTGGGCCAGTCACACAAGGGAGTTTTTAACAGGTCAAAGAGAAAGCTAATCAGTTGAAATACAAATATAAGCTAGGAAGGTCAAGGTAGCGCAAGTCAACATTCATCTCCTCAATTTCAAGAATTTTCAAAAGCAAGTGAGTTAGCTCACGTTTAAAAGGTGCTTTCCTTAGCTTACGAATTTCAGGGGGGATGCCATTCCATATTTTCTCACCAACTCTAGAAAAGGAAAACAACTGAGGATTTCTTCTCGCCTGTTTTATATAAAAGCTTCCGGCTACTGAGAAACGAGTAGAGCAGGAATGAACCTGTTCAGAGTGGGTAAAAAGTTTAGAAATATTGGGAGGAGCACAGCGATTTTTGATGTCATGTAACAGAGAGGCAACCAATTTGAAGTAAAGCATTTTTATCGGTAGAATTCCCGAACAACTAAAAAGAGGAGCACTGTGAGATGTATAATCGGAAAAGTACATTAGACGAAGAACCCGCTTTTGTAAAATGACGATTTTCTTTAGATGAGTATTCGCGGCTTGGCCCCAAGCAACGAGACCATAGAAAATATACGGTTCAATGAGCGAGCGGTGAAAGTTTATAAGAGTAGTGAGCGGTACCAAGTGTCTTAGCCTTGCAACAATACCGATACCTTTGCTTATTTTCGTGGAAATGTAGTTATTATGGTGCTTCCAGGAGAGATCACCGTCAATTATAACACCTAGGTATTTAACATATGTCTTACGTTCAAGAGATACCAATTGCTCCGAGTTATTATCAAGTATTTTAAGGTTTACTTCTCGGTATAGTTTGTGTTGATAAGGATGAAAAATAACGAAATTAGATTTAGATACGTTAAGAGATAATTTATTTGAATTCAGCCATTCACACAACTTTAATAACTCTTCATTGACGACAACTTCAAGTTTTTTTAGATCTTTTTCTGCATATAGTAAATTGGTATCATCAGCAAATAGGTAAAAGTCAAACTTTTTAGAGGAACGATGCATGTCATTGACATAACTTAAGAAAAGAAGCGGACCAAGTACAGAACCTCGAGGGACTCCACACACTATTCTCTCTTTGCTAGAGACAATAGAACCGATTTGGGTTGATTGCATCCTGACAGACAAGTATGACGAGAACCAGTCATTAATCAATCCTCTAATTCCATAATGGTGTAATTTATGCAACAAAATCGAATGATCAACCGTGTCGAAGGCCTTTTTCAAGTCAATGAAAATGCCACAGGAATATAATTTTTTATCAATGTTGTTTTGAATTGTATTTAGAATATCCAGAATTGCATGTTGAGTTGAGCAGTTCTCTCTAAATCCATATTGCGATGTGAAAAATATATCATTCTTATTTATAAAAGATTTTAGGCGTTTATACTTTAGTTTTTCGAATATTCGATTAAACACGAACAGTAACGATATCGGGCGATAATTGTTTGGGTCAGTTTCATCATCCGCTTTATAAATTGGAATTAGTATAGCGTGCTTTAATTTGTGGGGATAGATACCAGTTGAAATCGACATGTTCATTAGTTCAGCTTGGGTATGAGATATAGCTTGACGTGCGGACTTCAAGAGACAATAAAGGAAGCCCGCCCTTTCCATCCAATATTTCTTGGTCCAGTTAGTTTTGTTTTCCCCAATGAAAGCAGTATCGATTCCCAATTATCAAAGGTATTTAACTTGGTCTTCAACAATCGACAAATGAGATGAAATGACAATGACCAAGGGACTAGAAGAGAATCCGTGGCCTTTCGAGCTCAAGAATTTGAACGCTCTACACAGCAGTTGAAAGATTAAACTTTTTCCAAACCCCTTCGGTAAATGTCCGAAAACATATCTCCTTTCTACGATGTTCTCGATGATTAGTTTTTGTTCAGATTTTAATTAACTAACCGAAAACACAGCTAAGCTTTCTTTAAGCGCTCGCTGGAGGTCGTCCACGTACTTAACGTTCTGTGCAACCTTGGCCATACTGCGAAAGACTTTACTACAAAGCAACGAGTAGAATTTGGCGCGCACAGAAAGCTACCTAAGCGTAAGCGCCAGTTGCTTGACATACCTGCGTGGCCCGTGCGACGAAATAACTTCACGGGATTGGCAAAGTTTCAGTCACAAAAAATTGTACAAAAAATCTTGAAAGATTTAGGCTTACATCTCATGGTAACCGCCGCTTTCGCCCCCTATCGAGTTCGCCTCTAACTTATGCCAAGTTCGCCCCCACACTTTTCGAGTTCGCCCCCAGATTGAGTAATGTCTATGTTTTTTTTCGAAAATTGCAAACAAGTTAGAACCAAGACAAGTTTTGAATTTTAATTGACTTACGGCCATTTTGAAAGTTTATAAGTGCGTGGGGGCTGGGGCGATCGGAAACATCTATGCTAGCACTTTCGTTGGTCCTGACTTTTATAAATTGGGTGGCTCCTAAAGGAGCCGTTTTTTAATTTGACCGAACCCAAAGTCTACCAGGTCGTTCGACGTTATCTTGTTAGTTATCTCGCGGTCCGTAGAGTTCGGAGCAGGCTCGCAGCAACTGCTTCGCCGTCCGATCACCATTCTCGTATTGATCCCATAGACTGAAGATCTTTGCTTGCAGTTGCCGGTATACATATGATACACGATCCTTCGCAGTAGATAGCGCTATTTATGCAATAGCAAAAATCAGACCTGAAAAAAAGTCAGGCCTGTACGGGATTCGAACCACTGACCTCTGCGATACTAGTGCAGCGCTCTACCAATTGAGCTAACAAGCCAACTGGGAGCAGGCCGTTAAGTTGATTCGTAATAAACCCGTGATGATAAATCAGATACAATGAATATATGAAGTTCATATATTTTGAACTGCGGTATTATGAACTTCATATATTCATTGTATCTGAGTTGCCGGTATGTTCGTCGCTGGAGTCTGCACAGTTTACGCTCCGAAACCATTCGAATTTGGAGGGTCGTAAGGCGACTCTTCTCGTGAAGTAACTGGATGAGCATGTACAGGGGATGCTGACTTTTTCCCTGAAGTGAAAAGGAGGAAAATATATATAAATATGGAAATAAAATCCGGACTCGAAAGGAGCAAATGTGCGACAAAACCGAGGAGCCGTAACGTAATGACAAGCAAATAAGTAACCTACCTGCGCCCGTCGATTGAGCCCGTTGTGCCATCCTTGGACGTCGTTGTTGGTCCGGATGGCTCTTCATTAGGTATACACTCCCGTGACTACCGTGGCTCTACAGACATTAGATACCCTATGGAGAACATAAATTAAAACAATAAGTAGCTCTACAGACGTGCTCAGGACCCTATGGAGAACACAAATTACAACAATCAGATTTAATCAAATAAAAGAATGTAAAACTGAACCTACCTTTGGTCTAACAGTGCATTGCCAATCGATGTCTCCGCCTCGACCCCTCTTAACGTTGTACGTGTAACCACGGCTGTCCACTAGCTTATTTCGGCCCCGCTTTGTGGAATCCTCCACGATCTCAAACTCGATCTGGAAGGTGGCTGGTCTCGAATCTGACGTTTAGACGTTTAGACGTTTATTGAGAAGAATACCTTAATAGCAGCTGGAAGCTGAATTGCAAAGGTGTACAAATTATGTAATAGAACTATACAATAAAATCAAACCTAAAAGGGAACTAATTTACATATACAATTGTAATAAATGTTAGTTAAAATGTCTTGCGCTTGCCGGAATGAAAGTATCTCTGAACCGATTTGTTTTAAAGGAAACTCTAAATGGTCTGCGTTGTCGTAACTCCATAAGTTGACCTCGGTTATCGAAAGGCAGTAAGTGGTACAAACAATCCAAGGGATTGGAGACGATGTTGTTAAAGAATTTTAAGCAAAGGTCTTCTCTCCGATCCCTTAGGGTTTTCAGCTCTGCCATCTGAAGCACTTCTCTATAATGATTATCATAACCGTATATAATTTTCAAGGCTCTCTTTTGGACACGCTCTAAACCTAAGCTCAAATAATTGGGGAGGCTATAATGGTAGACCTGACATCCATAAAGTAAGACAGATTGAATACAAGCAACATAAAAATTAACTAATTCAGGTGATGGCACCTTAGCTCGCTTTAACTGAGTTAAAAAGTAAAGGCGCCTAGCGGCCTTTTTAATCGTCTCAGTAACGTGAGTGTTCCACTTGAGGTTGTCTTGAAAATACACACCCAGTAATTTTACGACACTAACGGCATTAACCTTAGAGCCATTAATTTCTATCAGATCGTAGGAAGGAGGGGAGCGCACAAAGGAAACTCTTAGCTCATTACATTTTTTCGGATGGAGTTGAAATGAATCGAGTGTTGACCAGGTAGCTACTTCGTTTATCATAGACTGAGCATTGCTAGGACCACCCTTGCTTATGATTTCATACACTGTCGTGTCATCTACATATTTTATACAATCACTGGCTGATGGTACTTTCAAATCGTTTATCATAACCAAGAATAGCCACGGTCCCAATTTTGTTCCCTGCGGTACTCCTGCTCGGACCGATCCCCACTCTGAGAGACAATCATGTGCAAGTTTGACCCTTTGTTTCCTATCTTTAAGAAAGGCTATTATCCAATTAATGATGTAAGGGTTAATGTTGTAGGTCGAGAGTTTCGATAACAAGAGGCTGTGGTCTATCAGATCGAAGGCTTTTCTATAGTCCAACGCAAAGATTCGCACGGTGTTCCTGTGGCTAAAGGCTCCATTAGCGACGACTCATCAAATGCAGGAGGCTCAGAAGGCGTAGCAGGAGGAGCATCGAAGTTATCGCAGCCAAGCTCAGGATTTATTGAACGTACCATAGACTGAAAGTCGTAGTCGGAAAATAGCACCGGGGTACTGCTTAGAGGGTATCCCTTGCAATCTTCACAGTGCCAAATGATTGATCCGCCGGAACGGACTGCTTCACGTTAGTCATGCTGGCTCATGGAAGTTTGGCAGGTACGCCGGTATTGCCAACGTTCACATCGTCGCATAAGAGGGCTTCTTGACGAGGATTAACGATCTGATCGCAGACGATGCAGGAATCCATGATGAAGTTTTTAAAAAAACTGTTTTTCGACGATTGGAAGCGATAGACTTATTGATAATGGAGAAAATAGCTTATTGCTGACACGAGTGTACTAGTGCTTTGGATATACCTTTATGTCGCCTGTCAACAGGACAGCGCTCCTTTGCTTTCGGAGGAGCCAAACTCTGGAACTCCTTGAATGATAACATTAAGTCCTTAAAATGCCCCAGGAATTTTAGACGTCATCTTGCAAATGTTTTATTAAGTTGATATATTATATTATTGATATATATTTTGTAATTATAATATTATTGTATTTACATTCTCAATTAATTTATATATTTGTATTTTTTTTATTCTATTGAGCTGAAAAGCCCACTTAGGGAGTATCAATAAAGTGTAAAGTAAAAAGTAAAGTAAAGTAAAGTACTAAAAACTTAAGCGACCTTTCATTTTAATACTAAACGAAGCGGACCTATGAGGGAACAGCGTCTAGCTACCGGAATAATAATGAGGATCGAAATGCACCAATAGCCTCAAAGCCTTTCACAAGTCTGGTGTTGTTCTTTAAGTCTGTAAAAATTATCAAAAGCGTGATCAAAGCGAGGTTTGGCATTCTTCTTTAGTCTTATATTCACGTTTCCAGTCCGAATAATAAGTTAAGCAATGTTGTTTTGATTTAAGTGTGGTTTCCATTATCACAACTTCAGTGTAGACAGTTGTTCCGGTAACCCCAGATCCCACGCAATTGCCGAAATTCAAAATGGTCGTCGCTGACTTGACATTTGGCACATACTGCTAGAGCCTTCGTCACAAATCAACTCATCTGGACATCACTTAATCAAGGGGCGAACTCGACTTGGTGGGGTCGAACTTGAAAAGTGTGGGGGCGAACACGGTATAAGTTAGGGGCGAACTCGAAGGGGCGAACTCGATAGGGGGCGAAAGCGGTGTAAACCCATCTCATCTAACGTTTAAAGCGACATATCAATGCCTGCAACCATTATGTTTTACACGAACCTCGCAAACTTTTAAACATGTTCTCTTGTGATACCCGAAAAAGTATTCAGTATAATTTCCGGTAAGATTTCGCAGACAATCTGATCGATTTCTCTTACATTGTGTGCTGAGACTGAAACTTTTCACCTCGGGCAAAGCTTCGTCATACGGCCCAAACAAGCGTAGCGAGCAACAGAGCTTGTTGTGCGTGTTAAAACACACGAAAGGACTCCAAATGACACTTCACTCTGATTGGGCAGAAAAACACAAAGATTTTCTGGCACCAATAAGATGCCAGAACGACTGCGACCGTTTGGAACTAGTCTTGTAAGACAATGTCCCCAGGGGCTCTTCTGCCCTTAACTTGAAATCGACTCACAGCCCCTGGGTCTCCGAGGATGCACTGTTCATTATTCACTAGACCTAAGTGCGAGTCTAGAGGGGAGGAAAGTGAAGACGTAGTTAGTTCGTATTTCACATGACTTGTAACTTGACCCCTTGTTGTTGATTATTAAAAATTCTGTGGTGTTTGGACAAACTGTTTTGCTGGTTATTACAGCCCACTATAAATATCGCACTATTTATTTTACCGGTATATTAGTTATTTAAATTTATACTTTTGATTCAATTTACAGTTTGTCCACCAGCATTTTAACACGACAATTTTAACCCTTACACAAAGCTCCAATAATTATCCACTTGATAGCTTCAAAAAGTAGATACTGATATGTCGTGACTTTCCTTCAAGATTTTTTAATAAAAATAACTGTCCGTTTCAAACACGAATGTCTCAAGGAAAAAACAATTTTAATAGGCAAGAGAGAAGTTATGCACCTAAAAAAAATATTGTTCCATCTAGTTGACTTATTAGCACAATTGAATAAACCATAGTTAATCGAGGCTCTGATGAATCAAGTTTCATTGTTTTAACTTCTATTTTTGAACTCCGCAAAATGCTGACTAATGAAAACTTTTAATATTTGTTTGTTTAGCGGATAAAAGGTCAGATTTGCTCTCAAGCACGCTATCAAAATTTCAATCCAAAAGTGGAAGACCATAAACAAAGGCATACTGCTACAGCAAAAAGAAAAATGTAAAGTAAACGAAAGAACAAGAGGCCAAGTGTGTCCCTGTGCAAGTTTTGTTTTGTGAATGTTATGTTTCTGACGAAAACGCTTGCTCAGCACAATGCAAAATGTATCGCCGCATAGTAAATAGCTAACGTTGGTGTTTCAAGTCGAGCTTCAATTTACCATCTTTCTTATTAGATTTACATACATGACGCTATCGACATTGCCGATCCTAGCTTCTCTGTTAATTGATGCTAGAAGCTAAATTGATGCTAGAAGCTAAGAATCAAGTCAGTGTAAGACTGAGTGAAATAGTTTTAAAAGAATTTTATTTCCTTTGTGTTCTTGTAGAAAATGGCCTCTTTTGGGTTTCACGAAGAAAGCTTATTCTGCAACCTGACTGCGGGGATTCTACTAGTTCTTGTCTTGTCTGTAAGTACAGAATGATCCTTTTAAAATTAGGTAGTTTTCGCTCTTTGATTCCATATAAAAGCTTAGGAAAAACCGATTGAAGACAATGCTAGTGTTATAGCTGATAAAATGACATAAGAACCAAGACCAGGCTAAGACAAGATAAAGATAGTTGGTTACTATACTATGAGGACAGATTTATTGTTCCTTTTAATTTTGTCGCCAGTTCTGCCCTTCAGCGACCATTAACGACCGTTACTTAGATACCCATGTCAAAACCTTTTTTTATTTGTAATTTGATAGTCAGGAGTAATACCAATTACAGACTCTTCTGTCGTGAGTAAGTCCCAGTGAAGGTTAAGTATGCGAGCAGGTAGCTCTTAATCCTAATTAGGATAACGTTATCGGCCGACAAAAAAGTTACAGATGCATGAGTTCCATCAACATCGTCGGGTGACAGATCATGTTTTCGGGCAGAATAGAACCACCACCTCGATTTCAAAAGATAAAATGGCGAACCTTTGCGAAGGGAGACAACTCTCCGAGTGCTTTACATGTACTTTTGCCAGCCTTAGATTTTATGCATCCTATGGGTTCGTATTGCTTTCTTACGTAAATTCATTCTATTTCCCTCGGATATTTCGTCTGTGTTGTGGTAAGAATTTTATTGTGACGATTTGCGAAATCTGTCGATCGGGGTTCAAAGTTGTTATGTGAAATGTGATAATCAAAACTGTTGTGTCCTTTTACATAAATTTATGCTGCTGAAATATTTTATCACTAACGTCTGTATATTTAGTAGATATTCTATGATGAGATAGAATAAATATATGAAAATCATATATTTTGAACTGCGGTATTTGATACGTATGATGCACGATCCTCGCAGTAGATAGCGCTATTTAAGCAATAGCGAAATTCAGACCTGAAAAAAATCAGGCCTGTACGGGACTCGAACCACTGACCTCTGCGATACTAGTGTACAGCTCAACGGCCTGCTCTCAGTTGGCTTGTTAGCTCAATTGGTTAGAGCGCTGCACTAGTATCGCAGAGGTCAGTGGTTCGAGTCCCGTACAGGCCTGATTTTTTTCAGGTCTGAATTTCGCTATTAGTGACATTTAGCACCAGGGTTTTCAGCGGAAACCTCGAACGGCAAACCGGTGGAGGTCACGTGAACAAGCCCTGCGGTCACGTTCGGAGTTTTCAACGCGCGTTTTCAACGGCAGGAGGTAGGTTTTCACGTAAGTGATTTACCTGAACGTTTTTTATCCTGATTTTGTTTTTATGCCACGTATAAATCAGAAATTTATGTAAACCAGTCCTTTTAGAACAAGTTTAGACATATTTTTTAGTGAATGAGTGAAAATAGGACTTCTTGTTGCCCTTTGAAAATCAAACACTGCTGTTGTCTGGAAATTCAATATGGCGGCCTCTTCAATTTCATGTTTTTGTCGAAGTTTTCGGTCGCTAGTGGCCTTTTGTGAGCTCATAAATGAGGTTTTTCTCACCTTTAAGGTTTATTATTCAAGCAGCAGTGGATGGTATCTGAGAAAGCTTAAAATTTTTTATAATTCCAGGGTATCATGGCTCCATTCCGATGGCCAGAAATGAAGCACGAGTTAGCCCTTCCAAAGGAGGTGGCAAAGTATTTACCTGAAAAGCCCCAAGAGTGGGACGAAGTAGCAAAAATACTCAGCAATACTTTTTCTACTGATGATAAACCAGTAGAAGTCAAAGGGAGAAGATGTCGAGAAAAGATGGATAGAATACTTGAGAAATACAAATCGGAGGACGCCAAAGCTTTGAAAAGGTAACTGTCCCAACACTTTCATTCGCTAAAGGCACATGGTTACATCTTTGATGTTCTACATTTACAGTTAAACCTGTATCAAGCGAACCTGTATTAATGGTCAACCTGTATTAAGCGGTCAATTTTGATAGCCTCGAAAATTTCTCCCTTATTATTCCAAATATTGTGACCTCTGTTAAGCGGTCACCTTTTACAATGCAATTTGGTCCCAACGAGTGTATTTTTATTGTATCAAGCAATCACTTCATAGAGTAAGAAGGTACCATCCGAATGTGCAATCAATTATAGCTAAATTAGTACTCAAAAGCTGTAGTTTAATTTATTACAAATGAGCAAGAAATATAAATTTCTTACAGTGATCAATAAAAATGTAGGTGGGGCTGAACAATGTCAAATTCTTTATACTGTAGATGTTGAACCTTCATTAAACAATCAACCAGTACAAAGCTACTGGTGACCATTTTACACAGGTGTGACTGTAATTTGACTTTGAAAGGTCAGGCACAGAAGAGGAGTTGACTGAGCTGCAGCAGCTCTGTGAGGACATAATTACATACAGAAGAGATATGGCAGAGATGAGGAAGACAGAAAAGGAGGCAAAGAAAAAAAAAGAGGAAGATGACAGACAGAAAGCTGAGGAAATGAGAAAGGCAGCTGTAGAAAGATTAGCAAGTTAATATACATGATAATTTGATAGCTGTATTACCATAAGTATTAATCATCCAACTGTTCCAAAAAGAGAATTCAGGCTTGTGCAGTAGTCAAACCCATGACCTCTGCATGACTGCTGCAGTGCACTGCACCAGGAATGCAGAGGTCACAGGGTGAACTCCTGCTCAAGCCAGAATTTCTTTTGGGCTATATTTTCACTACAGCTTAATTAGTGTTCATAACTGCGATGATCATTCACACATTCATTGTACAACATGCAGCCAAAAGTAGCTCATATATGAATCCTGATCAAATTGTCACTGTTGAAAGCTGATTTAGTTTCAACTCTTTTTCTTTTAGAGCGTCACGGTGATACATTTAGTAAGTCTGATGAAGATTCAGGGGGGTCCGATAGTGGTGATGGAAGCACTTCTTTGAGAGGTACATTACTGTAGTGTATAAATATTCAATGCTGATTGATCTTTTAAAACCTCTGTTTGATTACAGTGTAATAGCTGTGGCTGATAGTGCATTTACATAAAGAAATAGACAATGGCCAGCTATTTTCAAACAGTAGTATTTTTGTGAGTGCCTGAGACATTTATTTCTAAGCATTTTTATGAAACAACATTTGTCACTTGTGGTTTGATTTTGTGGGGGTTCAAAAATTTTCAAACCAATTTGATTTTAAACCCCTTCAAAAGTGCAAACAGCATTTTAGTGAAACACCTATAAATAGTGTGATGGTTGTTATTACTTTAACAATTTTCAAGTAAATTGCACAAACGTTTGTACATTTGTTATTTGAATTTCTCTGAAATACTACTTTCACTCTATTGCATTGGTAATAAAGTGTAAGATAGGATAAGATAAAAGGTCGAACTTCGTTGAAAGAAATTTAAAGCAAAAACAATCTTTGATCATTATAGGTTCAAAGAGAAAAAGGGCCCAGAAGCGTGCAACTAAATGTTCAGCAATGGATATGTTGACAGAGAAATACTCTCAGAAAGCTGAAATTAAAAAGGATGAGCTAGAACTTAGAAGAATGGAGTTGGAATTTGCCAAGGAAAAGTATGCCGCAGAGGCAGAAGAAAGAAAGGCAAAGTTAGAAATGGAAATGAAAGAAAGGAGGGCAATTCTTAGCCTTTTGAAAGACCGTCTTTTGAAGAAAAAGGGGAAAGAAAATGTTTTGTAGCATTGTGTCCATTTTTCCACTGCATGTTCCATTGTTTTACCGTGAGCAAACCATTGGGCATTACCTTGACTGGACTTTTCACTTCATGGATGTCAACTTTATTCACATGAGCCAAAATATTGTGAAGGCATGTTACAAAGAATGTTTATCACTAAATTGTGTGCCTGCATATGGCAGCTGTTGTGTTTCACAACATAATTATTTCATCCAAGTAACAATTAAATTTCAACTTTTCATTTGAATTTTGTTTGGAGTAAGGGGGAAGGGGGGTTCCTGGTACCACCTCCTGACTAAACAGACTCAGACAGTTACCAGGACTCTACACTATCTTTTCAACTTACTAGCCAAGTGGCTAGTGGCATGTTAGATGTTACAACACTTTCAGTTAGTTTACTAGCTAAACTGGCTGGTTGAAATCGAAAACCACCAACCAAAACTGAATTTCTACTAGTCTGGCTAGAAGGCTAACATCAGTGTCGAGCCCTGGTTACAGTTACATATAATGATTTGTTTACTTACTCTACATTTGTCCAGACAGGGTTATAGCTGCGTTCTCTCTAGCAATGCAAACATGAGGTGCAAGCAAAATTTGCAGACTCAGTAGTGCATTTTCTGGTCGCCAATTAGTGCAAGACATCTGAGGCTGTATGTGGCTGGGTTGGCTTTGATCTTTGCTTAAAAGATTTTTTGATGGATGATTTTCGAGCAAAAAGCCTTCAACTTGACTTGTTAGCTTGTTTATTTGTTTTTCAGTATATTTCATTAAAGATTTTCCATTTTATAAGCTGCCTCCTCAAAATTACAGTATGGGGAGGCCCACTCACTATGCATTGCCATTTCAAGCTTGCTTACAAAACCAAAAAAAGATAGTAATGGTCAAAAAAAAAAATTGTTTGCATTAGAGATTAGAAAGGTATGTTTCCAATGAAGGGGGATCAAGGTCAAAAAATGTGCTGGTTTGTGACCCATACAGGCAAGTATGGCAATTAATTAAGATACTTGCTACTAAGTAATACTTCCCAACAGGCTGCAGCAAAACCTTGAGATTTTTTTTAAAGTCTAAGTAGGCAAAATTTTGACAAATTTTACCGAAGCCCCACTCCACACATGTCCTGACTTTGCTCATTTCTGTATTGAATGCTTGTTCATCATCAGTAATATGGGCTCCGCGAAAGGGTCCAATGATGTTGCGTGCTAAACCATAGGCAGGGTCCCCATACACAACGTATGGCTCTCCTGTGGGTGTCTGGAATCTGCTAAGCTTGTCTGTCAGTCCACTTACACCAAGCATAAATGCGTCATGTCGACGTCCCTCTATTGGGCCAAACATGTGTGCAATCAGGCCGTTTGGTGCCACAACTGACTGAGAAAATAACCCATGTTAACACCATAATTCACAGCTTTTACTACATACCACAAAATCCTTATTATAAGCCCCTGGTTACATTCCCATTTTCTCCTGATTCCATTGTGCTTTTATTTCTTTAGGACCAAAAAGTACTTGGAAATTGTTTAAGCCCTGGGCTGGCACTGCAAAATCCTGGTTACTATCCCAACTCCTCTCCCAACCTGCCAAACTCATTAGCCAAATGCCCATTTGCACATGTAAAAATTAATTGTTCTAAGAATAAAAGGCCTTCAAAATTGTGACAGCCAAGGTTTTAAAACCAAGATTTGAGGATACTTGACTCTATTAGAAAAATGACATTTTCAGGAAGTGTGCATATGTGTGTGTGTGTGTGTGTGTGTGTGTGTGTGTGTTGTGTGGTGTGGTGTGGTGTGTGGTGTGTGTGTGTGTGTGTGTGTGTGTGTGTCTGTGTGTGTGTCTGTGTGTGTGTCTGTGTGTGTCTGTGTGTGTCTGTGTGTGTGGGTGGGTGGGTGGGGGGGGGGGTGGAGGCTTAATTATATGACTAAGGTGCCTTAACCAAGACTGGAAGGGTGTGGGGAGTAATTAAGGTTTCTTACGAATTTTTAAGATGCATCCGACCGAATTAAAGAACGGTGATAATACTTGCCTGAAATTTCAAGCAATGTATCCTTTTATGTCCACTGAACATGATGCGCTGATTGCGGATGGGGCGTGCAATAGGTCTCGCTGTCCCATCAATGAAACCCCAGCATTGATTGAGCGGTGCTCCTTTATTGTTTATGACTTGAGAGAAAAACTCGGGGTCCAACCACACTAGATCTAACGAATCGAGTAAGTGTTGAAACCGGTCATAGAGGTCATCCATTATCTAGAAATGCAAATATTCATTTAGTCAATTTTTAGCGCTTGTTATTTGTCTTTAATTGCAAAAAAACTTAATATTACATAAAAACATACCGTGTTAAATATTAGACTGAGCTCAGACACAGACCTTCCGAAAAAGGGTACCAGATCGCACCATCTTGCTGGGTAGACCAATCTCCTGAGTAAGATCATTAAGGCCTCCATCCCAGTTGCGTGTGTTCGCTGAACGCAAATGTAATACTCTGTGATTTCCAATGCAGTCAGGAGGCGTTGCATGTCGTGTTTTTGGAACCTGTCATTGAAGTTAATGTTTTTTAATTTGTAATTCAAAGAAAGGCTATCGTGTCCAAAATCGGGGGAAAAAAACCAACCTAAACATCGTCTCACACTGAATTTCAGTCAAGTCTTCCAAATTGAGCCGTATATAGTCGGGCTTGCTAGTTTCAGGGAACATGGCATCGACTAGAAGAAGATCCAGGTCGTCTTCATCGCTCGAATCATCTGAAGAACTGCTGTCATAGGCCAGAGCTACATCAAGGATGTCCTCAAAATCATGCCTTAGAAATGGAGAACAAAACATTTATTTCTTTTTTACAGATAAATGAAGGTTTGAGAACTCCAAAAAATCCTGAAATACATCAGCTTAGAAAAACTAACCTTGCAGCAGCCGCCATTTTCTGGAAGTTCCCATAATTCGCTAGTTTTCTACGTAAATTTGCTTGAGGTTGGAGAAGTGTAGCTAAAGTGGTAGAAGCCATAAACGTCAAACGTCAAGCGCCTAACCTGGAAGTGCCGTTTGAGGTCTGCCGTTAATTCGAAAACCGTGGTGCTAAATGTCTCTATTGCTTAAATAGCGCTATCTACTGCGAGGATCGTGCATCATACGTATATTCTATGATGCTGCTATCTTATTTAGTCTGCATTTAATTGTTTAAGGAAAGAGTTAATGATGTAAGCTTGAATTTCGGAAATTAAGAGAAAGATTTAATTTGCACCTTCTCAGTCGTTGTGGTTGTGATGTATTAATTATGATAAACATAGTAACTGTACCTCGCGCACCTGACTGTGTTATGGTGTATTTTTCATTTTTTATCGCAAGGTCCCTGAGAGAGTGGCATCAGCTCAATGCCCAGATTGTACGGGCGAGATAAAAAGAATTGATACCGCAGGCAAATGCCACAGTTGTTTCCCTTGTCCTGAATGCATTGAAGGATATTCAACTTCGTCTGTACCTTGTGAGACCACTGTTCCTTATGAGACAGATATTCATTGTGTTGAAATCAAACAGCAACCTCGGGAAAGCTCACAAACAAGCTATGTGATTTTTGCATCTGGAACAGTCACCTCTCGTTCCCAGATTATTGCCACCACCACAAATTTGGTAATTTCTGCCACTAGCTCCATGGTTCAGGCTGGTTCCAGCATTATATTAAATGGAGAATCAAAGTCAACGGAAGACCCAAACACTACTAACAGATTGCCACCATTAGGCAGTTATTCAAAGTGGAAGAGGCAGACTACTATTTACATGTTAGGTGGAATAATGTTAGCTATCGTATTGCTGGCTATCATGTTTAGATTTCGAAAAAAAAGTAAAAGTCGATCAGAAGAAACTACAGCTGATGCCCTCTCTTCTGTCCATCCCCATCCAGTCCAGTCAGTGTCACATCAAGATGCTGAAGCCTGCCATATTGACCCTGCAACAAGGCGTGCTGTTTATCAACATGGCCATTCAAGTGAGGTGGGAGACAACTCCTTCTTGGACACATCGTCAGATTGGACTGGTGGGACAGAAAATATTGGTTCAGGTAACTGTTTTCAAACTTAGTTATTACTGATTGATTTACATTTCCAAAATGTTGGCTGATAGATGTAAGAGTAAGAAGCTGACCAAAATTGTTTGTACCCATGCACAAAGCTTTCATTAATTTTGTGTTAATTATTCTCTAATTATATATTCTATACAAGGCTAAAAGATTTGGAAACAATTAAAGATTAAAATGTTGGAACCAAACGTTTTTGGCTGTTTGCCATCATCAGGGTTGAAAATAATGACCGTCTGACCGTCATTATTATTCATATCAGTCAGTAAAAGAAAAAAATTAATAACGCTTAATTTTAGTCACACACCTTATCGTCATGGGGATGAATGAGCCAAGCGCTTGAGTGTCTTTGTACAAAATTCGTGCAACATGCCCTGACATCCATTTCTCATGGCGTGAAAAGGCAAAAGGAAGCCATCAAGAAGAAATTGAAGAATTTCTTCGCGACCAGGTGTCCAAAACACCATCATCCTACTATTAAATTTACAGCTTATATATCAGGGGAAGAAATAAACTCTCTGGACAAAAAAGAGGCTATTTTACCAATTTGTTTAGTGGATTTCTTCTGTTCCTCAACAAATTGCAAATCATCAACTCTATGGCCATGAGAAATTCCCACGTGCATGACCCCATGCAAACCTCTCTTCACCCAGTGTTACTCGAGGCCTAAAACTTTTTCGTGGATGAAGAAATGCTCGTATTGACGGGCTCCTAACAAGGGCTTGCTCTCATGCTAGTCTAAGTTTGGAGCTGGGGCTGAACATCACTATATTTTAAGAAGCCTGAAAATGTTCCAGTGCAGACGTAACCTGGAAACGTGCTGTGCAACTTTTTATGTCGCGACTAAAACTCATGGCAAATTTAGCATAACAAAACGTATAACTAAACAGGTTTACAACATGAAAACACAGCTATCTTTCATGTATAAAGGTTCATTATTATTCATATCAATCAGTAAAAGAAAAAAAAATTAATAACACTTAATTTTAGTCATGCACATTCTCGTTGTGGGGATTAATGAGCCAAGCGCTTGAGTGTCTTTGTACAAAATTTGCGCAACATGCCCTGACATCCATTCCATGTTTTTAGAATTTGGGATCATTTTCTGCCAATCCGTGTTTTAGGATTTGGGGTTATTTTCTGCCGTTCCGTGTTTCAGGAATTGGGGTAATTTTCCACTGTTCCGTGTTTTAGGATTTAGGGTCATTTTCTGCAGTTCCGTGTTTTAAGATTTGGGGTTATTTTCTGCCATTCCACTGTTCTGCCATACAGGTTATTAGAGTCGTCCTTTCGTTGTTGCTAACATCTTTATCTAGGTAAAAATGACAGTTTTATTGCTGTGTGAAAATAAAATAGTGGAACTCGAACAATAGGCATTTAACACATGCACTTATATAGTTTTGTGCCAATTATTCTTTTATCTATGTTATTTCTTGTTTTATTTTTCTTTCAAAGTATGGCACACCAATCTAACATAACCTCCATTCTCCTATCAGGAACCTTTTTTTATTAATGAACTTGAGACTGTGATTATGCAGTCTTCCAGTTTTTCCTGTTTTATTTTACAGGGGCATAGTCAGGATTTTTCAAAGGGGGGGGGGGTCACTGAGGCTACTCACCATTTACACCGCTGCTCTCCCGCATGTATCAGCAGGCTCAGTCGTATTATCGCGGCATGAAGGCCCATATTAACTCAATATAAGAGCCGTTGACGAAAATACTTTACAAAAAAACAAATTTTAAAAAAGTGGGCTTTTCAACAATAGCTTTTACGGCCAAGATACTGTCATGGCGTTTTCGCCACCTGAATATTGTAGGTTGTTTGCTCAAAAGAAGGCCTACTAAGGGGGGGTCATGGGCACCCCAGGACCCCCCCGGCTATGCCCTTGTTTTTTTATTTAATTTAATGTACTCAATTTTTTTTTGAAATAAAAATGCAAGTTTTATTGTAATTGTGCTTTCTTTGGTATCAACCACCACTATGATTTTTAAAGGCTGACATTTCAGGCAGTAACCCTCTATAATTCAGGAGCTAATTCAATTTGCTTATTAATAATTTGTTATTTTAACCCAATCAGACAGAGTTGAGGTAGTAGCACAACTTCCAGGAACTCCTTCTTGCATTGATGAAACACCAAGGGATTTAAACCCACCAACTGACAGGAACACATCATGTCCAAACTTTATACTTGGTCTGATGCTTGGCCCCATGGGTGAGTGTCAGTTTTAGTGCCTTGTACTTGTGAGTTTTCTGCTTCATTTGACCTCTCAAGTAATTTGGAATTTATACATAAATAATGATTTGGAATGGATGAATTAACCCAAAGCCCAAGCCAAAACATACAATTCAAAGAAAACTAAGATTAAAAAACTTAAGCTCCACTCCCCACAAAAAAAGAACAAAATGTTTTGCAAACCAGACATAAAAATTAGTAACTATGATTACGTTTATGTAAATATTCAAGAACTGCATGGAAGAAGTTTTTCAGTTAACTCGGGAGAAAGTATGTGCTGTGTTGAACATGTAAAATAATTTCAAACTAAGCATTTTTGAAGGATGATTGATGACAGTATAGCAACTAGAAGGGAGATTTGCTTATCAGATCTTGGGAGTTAAAGGGCTGAGAGACCTTTGAAGGAGTCCATTTTAAAAAGTAGCCAGAACACAGTAATATTGTGTGCTCTTTTTTGACAGTTTTCCAGCAGCCTCAAAACCAGTTTCTATCACCTGAATTGTGGCCTCAATCCCTTATCAATGTTGTGAGAAATTGTCCTGTCAATATGAGTGTGCAATCAATGAGAGCTGTCAACTGGTCAGTGTTAACACAGAGAGAAAAGTACAATGCCAAGATTTTACAAATGCCATTCCAGCTTTTGTATAATATTTGTTTGTCACTCGACATACCAAGAAGAGATGGCAAAGACAAAAGACTCCTTGCAGAGAAGCTAGGACTTACGATACCTCAGTTTGAGGTTCTCCGACAGGCAACAAAGACACAGAATGTTCTTGATCCTGTTAGTTATGTTCTACTAAGAGAAAGATTTTCTGCAGTAAAACCCAAAGGAACTGTGGGGGATTTTGTAGACATATTAAAGGAGATGAAAAGGGATGACATGGTCAGTGAGATCAATGAATGGTCTGAATTACAACAAACTCCTGACCAATAACACAGAGGGTGATCTAATAACCTTTTTTGGTGGGTTTTAAAACTATATCCTTGTTAGGTTTATACTAAACCACATTCTTATAAATAACAGTAAGAGTATTTTTGTAGTGTTCTCCAAACATGCCACATAAATTAGTATAAAGAAATGTTGAGGTCAATTCATTGTCTCACCTGTAACCCCATTAGCCCTCTGACGTGAGCATGATTATTTGATCCTAAGTGGATACTGATAAATCATTTTATGTCAAGTACTGTGTTTTGATGACTACCTATCTCACTTTCTTCTGAGATATTTGTTCACTGAAAAGCTGTGCAACTGAACTATTTTGTAGCTACTCTTTAGATTCAATTGTTTAATCAAAAATTCAGTGAGATACAATGAAATATATGAAGTTCCTATATTTTGTACTGTGGTATTAGATACATATGATGCACGATCCTCGCAGTAGATAGCGCTATTTAAGCAATAGCGAAAATCAGACCTAAAAAAAATCAGGCCTGTACGGGATTCGAACCACTGACCTCTGAGATACTGGTGCAGTGCTCTACCAATTGAGCTAACAAGCCAACTGGGAGCAGGCCATTAAGTTGATTCGTAGTAAACCCGTGAAAGTGATAAATGAGATACAATGAAATATATGAAGTTCATATATTTTGTACTGCAGTATTAGATACATATGATGCACGATCCTCGGCTATCGCCTCGAGCGACTCTTTCGCTTCTTTCGTGCTTAGCAATCTCCTGCGTGCATCTATAACTCAATAGTGTACGCTGTGGTGTTTACCATTTGTTAATATCTGTATGCCTTATTGTAATGATGCATTCCAGTCCTCCCAATCAATGGACAGTGTTGTGGTTTTCTATTTAAGTGGTCAGATTAAGTGCACATGTGTAAGATACATGATTGTCTATACTTATTCTGTGAATACTGGTAACTAAGATTTATGACGAGTTAAACATTTTTTTTGAACAGTTCTAGTTTATTTAATTTTTTTCTCTGATATTGGAATTTTAATTTTTTTGTGCATTTTAGTACTTCCAAGAGACATTAGATGGGTGAATTTTTACTGTTGTTAATTTCACTTGTTCTAGTTGATTTAATTTTTACTCATATTTGTATTTTGAATTTTTTTTGCATTGTAGTACTTCTAAGAGATATGATGGGTGAGTTTTCACTGCTAGTAATTTCACCTGTGGTGACTTATGAACAAAATGCAAATGTGAATGCATGTATCAGTGTTTAACTCCTTAATTACTAACTACACTGTTAGTAACCAACAATGGAAATAAATGAATTTGGGTGTTACTTCATTTTTGGTCAGGTATTTGGGTATATTCATGGCAATCTAGGTCCTTTTAAGTTATTTGGCCTTTTCTTAACATTTCCATTTTTTATTCTTCACCAAAGCATGAACTAACAAAATCCAGCTCAGAAAAGTACTGTCGTGATTCGATTTTGCACCTTGTTCCAATAAGCACTGCGCCTCCACCGCATTGGTGTTTGTTAATACCCTGATTCCATTAAGCGCCCCTATACCAATGGTTTATTTTCGAATTACTTTTCAATTAGTATCTTTTTTAAAGCGACTCCCGATGCTCATAACTTGCATGTGAATAAAAACTTGTTACCATGTGAAAGAATTTCTTTCACGTGATAACAAGTTTTTATTCACATGCAAGTTAAACTTATTTTCTCAAGAATGGTTGAGCACCAGGCCTCCTTTAAAAAAAACATAGAAAAAAAAAAGTAACCCAGACATGGCCTAGTGCGCCTCTACTCGGTTTTAGTCATAGCTCATCTTTATTGATCACTGAAAACCTTATACCAATAACTTCACCTCGGTCGCTCAACTAAAAATTATGTCCTCGTGCCCAGACAGTTCCTCCAATCGAATGATCTCACCTTGGGGTGATTGCTTACCTGGTCGTTCTGGCCAAGGTGGATCAAGGGATAATAAGTCCGTTTTCCAGTCTTCTTGATCCTTTTCATATAGACATCGTTGTTTTGTACATTATGCCGTTTACCAAAAAAGAGTTAAAGCGCCTTGGGCAATCGGCAAGTAATTCATGGCAGTCTCCATATAGACTCCCTGTTACCCAGTCTCCATATAGACTCCCTGTTACCCATTCTCCCTGTGTACCCTGTGTACCCTGAGTACCCTGTGTACCCTGTGTACCCCTGTGTACCCTGTGTACCCCTGTGTACCCTGTGTACCCTGTGTACCCTGTGTACCCTGTGTACCCCTGTGTACCCTGTGTACCCTGTTTACCCTGTACACAGGGTACACAGGGTACACGGGGTACACAGGGCACACAGGGTACGCAGGGTTTACCCATTATACGGGAGTCCCCCCCAGGATGATTGGTCGGTCAGTTCAAATTGAACGTTGTGCACGGTTACGTCAAAAAAGCCAACAGAAATTCAACAAATGGTTCCCCAACCATTCCACTTCAATTAACTACGCTCTTTTAGGGGTACAAAGGAAGAAATTAAGAGGATAATTTGACGATACTTATGATTTACGTTTCTTTTATTTGTTACAATTTAATTACAGTTGCAAATCATTGTATCCCGAAATGACTTATGACATAACAAAATGTCGAGGTTGGAATGTGGAATTAATGCAATTCAAAATTATGTTTACCCTTGATTAAAAACCAGATTAATATAACGCGAACTTTTATGAGTGATTTGTGGCAGCTAGCTAATGTTTTGTGCGTATTGCAAAACAGTTTCCACTTTATATTCAATCAGATGAAAACACAGGCCACAATGTGTGATCAACAAAGTTTATTGTTTTACTAGGCAACTGAGTACTACACAGACAATTAAGGGGTGTGTTGCCCATTGCCCATCATATCCTCGCGCGATTTTGTTGCCTTAAAAGATTATCTTGAATTTCACACAATAAGCCTTTAAAATTATTATTTGGTTCTTAACAATGAAAATTGTTTCAAAAGCAATAGTTTTTTCTAAATACACAGGGTGCACAGGGCGCACAGGGCGCACAGGGCGCACAGGGCGCACAGGGCGCACAGGGCGCGCAGGGTGCGCAGGGTGCACAGGGTGCACAGGGAGAATGGGTCACAGGGAGTCTATATGGAGACTGGGTAACAGGGAGTCTATATGGAGACTGGGTAACAGGGAGTCTATATGGAGACGGCCAGCAGAGAGGCATTTTGTCTGCGCATGCGCGAGCGGAATTAGTTTGTCGCGTTCGGCGCCATTTGTAGAGTTTTCGACGCGTTTCTGCGAGGTTTCACTGGACGATAGACACCTTTTTGTAATATTTTGTGAATATGGATGAAGGAGTATGACAAGTTCGCCAACATTTCTAACTCTGTGGATACTCATGGTGTTTGCTGGCTCTTCGGTTGAGGATATTTTAATGATCAAAGTGCGAACAAAACGCGAAAAAAGCCCGAAAACTTTAAGTTTGAGATTTGAGTTACTGAAGATCAATATGTACACATGAGACAACAAACCTTGAAGGTTAGTCTTAAGATGTTGATGTTTTATTTTTGTGAATCACAAAGTTGTCTGTGGAGACGATCGTGAGATATTTGGTCCGAGGAAAGATAGAAATTTAGAGTTTGATATTATTTTACTTCAACTTCAAAGTAAAATTGCGTTAAGTTTGAGGTGGCCCCCAAGCATCAAATCACTTTAAATAACATCGTCTTTTCCTTCTCTTTACAGTCATATAGGACACAAGGCTTTAAAAAATGTTCCAGCTTCAGGATTAAGTTGCTCTAACTACAACCCTCGGCGAATTATTTTTCGGGAGGTTTTGGTGGATTTTTCAAGTCATGACCCAAAACCGTCTTTGGCCTTTTTGCTCTCTAAGTCTGTTGAATATGGTGGGTAGGCATGTGTCTTAACAACGGTTATGGTCTTACCTCAATCAACTACGGTTTTGGCTTATTTTTTTACTGTGTTTTGGAGGTAATTTTTATTGTTGCCTTTTCGAGCTTCATGTGCTAACTAAAGGAAAAACTTCGGTAAAACTTATTTATCAGTTGGCCCCCAAATCCCTTTCTATTGTCAGTTCATTGTTTATTTATCTAGCTTTCGGTCTAACTAGTCCATTAATCTCAAAAAAATGCGTGGGCTTTGTCTCATGAGTAAAACTGGTGCCCTTTTCTTCGTGTTCATGTGTTATTCGAAACGAATGTCGTCAGCTGTATTCTGTCCTGTTCATTTCAGTAGAATGCTTTGCCTTGCGAAATGAATGTTGAGTCGAAGTGCACTATGAATTTCAAACCAGTTGAGTTATATTTCACTTTGCTGTATGTGTCGTGATCAAGAAATTCTCATTTCTTAAGATTGATGATATGAATTAACTTTTATGTTCTCTTCTGTTTAAGGTAATGTGAAGTGACCCAATAATTGGTAGTATAGACAGAATGGTTGGCAGTGACATTTACTGTGGCAAGCTGTTATTCAAGAACTTGTCATTATTCCCAGAAGCTTACTACTGGTTTAAATTTTTAGTCTTTTGTTCTCTGTACACAACTTGCCTTGACTAATATGCTATATGGGAGTTATGTCTACTTTATTTGTAAAATTGGTAAAATTACCAATAAAATTTCCAATAAAGTTTTCAGAAGTTTTGTCCAGATTTCATTGAAAATGAATGTGAGGAGTGATCAGTCATATTCCTTAAGAGTGTATAAGCTTCCAGGATGAGAGCTTGCTCACTGATACTATCAGCTGTACAGGTTCTCATCAAATTGTTAGATAACTCTCGTAATTTAATAGGTTGAAACGCAAGGTTGCGGAAGGTGTGATGTTTTTGGGCAGTTTGTGGGCTTTTACATAGATCAACCAGAGAGGCATTTTGTCTGCACTTGTTCAGTAAATTTCTGTTTGAAGTGGATAACTGCTGCTACATGCCTGTGTGGGTTTCCCATGTAAAAAGTGAAGCAGGAAAATGGATTGGAAAACAATAGTGGAGCGAGTTCTTGAGACAACTTTTCTTGTCATTTTTCCCTCTGTAACTTAAACGGAAGCACCCTAGTCTTAATATGGTTGTGTGGTGTGAAAGGAAGTCACATTGATTGATTTTCCAAATGCAAAAGCGTGTACAATTGAGTTCAATTCCTTTGAGTGTTTTAGAGCTTAAACTGCTAGTGCAATGTATTTGCAAAAAGTAAAAGTTCACAGAAGGTTAGGTTTTGGTTGAAAAGTTTTTTTAACAAATCACAACTGAATCAATTATTTTCCTAATAAAAAATATATTTGACTTCATCCATCCTTCTTACAGCCCAAAAACATCACATACACCTTTTGCAACCTATTAAGTTATGAGAGTTATCTGACAATTTCGTAAGAACCGGCACAGCTGATAGTATCAGTGAGGACAAAACCCAAACTTTTTCCCAAGGCTTGTATCCCCTGGAAACAAGACTGATTAAAGTCAGAATAAAATAACGAGGAGAGTTTTGCTTTTTTATGAAAATGGATCATTTACACGTATTAGATTTTAGAGAAATAAGACTGAAGTCAAAAGGAGACTATGATACCGCATTTTAAGTGGTAATGAACACCAACCTGGCTGCTATGTTAAAGAAATTTATAGACATTTGCCAGGGGGTTTAGCTGTGACAATTTTACAGGAGACAAATCATGTATGAATCACTCAATAAATTTATTAGCTCTCATCCTGGAAGCTTAAACACTCTTAAGGAATATGACTGATCACTCCTCACATTCATTTTCAATGAAATCTGGACAAAACTTCTGAAAACTTTATTGGAAATTTTATTGGTAATTTTACCAATTTTACAAATAAAGTAGACATAACTCCCGTATAGCATATTAGTCTAGGCAAGTTGTGTACAGAGAACAAAAGACTAAAAATTTAAACCAGTAGTAAGCTTCTGGGAATAATGACAAGTTCTTGAATAACAGCTTGCCACAGTAAATGTCACTGCCAACCATTCTGTCTATACTACCAATTATTGGGTCACTTCACATTACCTTAAACAGAAGAGAACATAAAAGTTAATTCATATCATCAATCTTAAGAAATGAGAATTTCTTGATCACGACACATACAGCAAAGTGAAATATAACTCAACTGGTTTGAAATTCATAGTGCACTTCGACTCAACATTCATTTCGCAAGGCAAAGCATTCTACTGAAATGAACAGGACAGAATACAGCTGACGACATTCGTTTCGAATAACACATGAACACGAAGAAAAGGGCACCAGTTTTACTCATGAGACAAAGCCCACGCATTTTTTTGAGATTAATGGACTAGTTAGACCGAAAGCTAGATAAATAAACAATGAACTGACAATAGAAAGGGATTTGGGGGCCAATTGATAAATAAGTTTTACCGAAGTTTTTCCTCTAGTTAGCACATGAAGCTCGAAAAGGCAACAATAAAAATTACCTCCAAAACACAGTAAAAAAATAAGCCAAAACCGTAGTTGATTGAGGTAAGACCATAACCGTTGTTAAGACACATGCCTACCCACCATATTCCACAGACTTAGAGAGCAAAAAGGCCAAAGACGGTTTTGGGTCATGACTTGAAAAATCCACCAAAACCTCCCGAAAAATAATTCGCCGAGGGTTGTAGTTAGAGCAACTTAATCCTGAAGCTGGAACATTTTTTAAAGCCTTGTGTCCTATATGACTGTAAAGAGAAGGAAAAGACGATGTTATTTAAAGTGATTTGATGCTTGGAGGCCACCTCAAACTTAACGCAATTTTACTTTGAAGTTGAAGTAAAATAATATCAAACTCTAAATTTCTATCTTTCCTCGGATCAAATATCTCACGATCGTCTCCACAGACAACTTTGTGATTCACAAAAATAAAACATCAACATCTTAAGACTAACCTTCAAGGTTTGTTGTCTCATGTGTACATATTGATCTTCAGTAACTCGAATCTCAAACTTAAAGTTTTCGGGCTTTTTTCGCGTTTTGTTCGCACTTTGATCATTAAAATATCCTCAACCGAAGAGCCAGCAAACACCATGAGTATCCACAGAGTTAGAAATGTTGGCGAACTTGCCATACTCCTTCATCCATATTCACAAAATATTACAAAAGGGTGTCGATCGTCCAGTGAAACCTCGCAGAAACGCGTCGAAAACTCTACAAATGGCGCCGAACGCGACAAACTAATTCTGCTCGCGCATGCGCAGACAAAATGCCTCTCTGCTGAGACGGCCATGAATTACTTGCCGGGCAAACATGTAATGGATTGCAGACGGCCTTTTTTCAACGCGGCTTATTCATAAAGACATGCGTATTTGTAGCCAATCAGAACAGCAAATACGTGAGGTGGGGAATCCCCGATCTTCTGTGAAGACTCCGTTTTAGGTCACTAAGCTGCTCCAAGCAAATGCCTGGTAGGTGTCCTACGATTTGGGGGTTTTTATGTTAACACTAAGAAAAGTGATCCTTGAAGAATATTGGCTGAAGAGCTGGGCTCTAAAACTGGTCAGTATATTTACCTTTAAGATGAAACTTTCGTGAACTTGGAGTATGTGGAAAGTTTCCGAATTTTCAGCAACGCTCTTTGGGTCTGCGCTGTCGAAATCTTCTTGCGTTTGTCACCTGTGATTTCGATCGCTAGCTCAGTGGACTGCGATGATAACAACAACAGCAACTTTATTTGATATGGTTATTTTTCAGAATTGAGTTCACCATTTCTTAGCTAATCAAGCTGTTTTATTCTGTTTGATTCCAAAACAGCCCGGTATAATTTTACGCTGAGTCACCACTTTTCATTGTTACTGCGTCACTTGTTTGAGCTCATTCGTCTCCCCAAATCATGAAGACAGCAATGATTATTTGGAATTTGGTGAGAAAAATTCATTTGAAGTTTGTATTTGTAATAACCAGGGATATATTAAACAACAACAAACATATGAAACATATGTATGAACTGCGGTTATATGTATGAACTGCGGTTAAACATATGTATGAACTGCGGTTATGAAAATTTTTTTCAGGTCTGATTTTCACTATTGCTCAAATAGTGCTTTACTGCGAAGGATCGTGCACATATACAGGGATATATTGTAGAGAAGAGGCTGGATCGGAGTAATTTCGGCGCACTTGCTGCGTGTACGCACGTAGTAGTGCTGGTCGACAACACCTAATTTCTGCTTTGTTGTATGTAGTATACTGTCGCCAAGGTTTCTGCTCAGAGTTTGCGATTTCAACAACAGTGAAAAACATAAATTAAATCTCTATACTAAGATTTAATAGATGACATAGTGCACAGTTTAAGTAATTAATGCTTGAAGAGTAGTAATTCGTACGTACTTGGGTCGAATTAATCATAAACATTCCGTAATTCCGCATTCTTCGAAAAGTTTTCCTCGACAAGCAATACCCCATCTTTTTTTTCTTAATTTGAAAATAGGGAATAGAATAGAATAGAATCTTTATTTATACACGATAAGAATTAAAGCTAAAAAGCTTGTGGGGTCGTGTACTTAACAAAATAGTATCTAGCCAACCATTGATTATACTAAGACACATTTCAAACTAAATAAGAAACTATAATACAATAAAACATTCAATTTCCTCTCAACTTAAAAATGCTTGTAATCAGTTAATCTGTTCCTAGCCGTCGAACCTGATAAACTAGTAAAAGTAAAGCTTGTGAAGTGATTATTTCCCCTGAGTAGCCTCCTAAGATTATAAAGGGCGAAACTACCAACATTTTTGACATGATGGTTAACATAGTTCCATAGCACCGAACCTCTATATGCTAAAGAGTCCTTTAACAATCTATTGTTGAATCTAGGTATGGTTATTGCTTCTTGGTCTCTTAGTGAATAGCTACATTCCTGCCTCCTGAATATGCAATTAATTAGAGACTGAGGTTGTGAAACTTTACTTACTCTATAAAAAAGGTTAACTATTTGAAATTTGTATTCTAAATTGATCGTATCCCATCCTAAAACGTTGAGAGCTACATTAGATTCCATATCTTTGGATAAGTTGTAGACAATTTTTGCTGCTCTATAGTGAAGTTTCTCAATTGAGTACAGAAGATCCGAATTTGTACATGAACCCCATAATATAATACCATACTTCACAGAAGGTATAAATATTACACTACAATAAAACTTTAAAATGACATTTTTGGGCTAGACCCTTGAGTGCTTTAATAAGTCTATTTTGTTCGCAAAGTTTTTCTTTAGTTCTAGCATATGCAGTATCCAGGTAAGCTTGTCATCTACAATCATTCCAAGAAGATGCGATTTTTTGACATAGCCTAAAACAGATTTACCCAAAAATATTGGAGGTAGCGGTCCTATAATGGTTGGTGTACTAATTAACATGACTTCAATCTTAGCCAGGTGAGGTGTTAAGCGATTCTCTAGGCACCGCCTGTAGACCTCTTCCAGAGCACAGTTCAAGGAAGCAATCACTGCATCTGCAGATTCTCCAATGCTGAAAATTGACGTATCGTCCGTGTACATAAATAAACAGGGATCCCGTGGTGATTGCGGCAGGCAGATCATTAGTGAATAAAGTGAACAAAATAGGCCTAAAACTGATCCCTGTAGTATACCATTTGTTACTGGTAACATGTCAGATTTGACTCCATTAATCACAGTGTACTGCATTCTTCCCCTCAAGTAGGCCCTAATCCAATCTAGCAACACTCCTGTGATACCGAAATTATATTTCAGCTTCTTCAGCAAGATTTCGTGTGATACGCTCTCAAATGCTTTTCTGAAGTCCATAAAGGCTACTGCGACAACATTACCAGAGTCTAATGCTCTCCTCATATGGGGTTATATGGAAAGATTTCTATATAACCCCATACCAATCAAAAACACAGTCGAAGTCCCAAAGGTGATCTGTTGTTTTCACTCTGTTTTCTTTTATCCAAGAATTATATGCATAATGTAGCATGGGGTTATACAGAAATCTTACCGAAAATAGATTCCCTTGATTCCGTTAGATGTTATTCCAATTTGTGTCCTTTTTTGATAAAAATCGTGCCGATGCTACATAGAGACATTAGAAAAATGTGTCAAAAGAAAATTGGCAACTCATTACACTAGTTTTAGCTAATTCTTTGCCAGTTTTTCATGATCAAGCAACTGTCTGGTTGTGATGTTTTCTGAGCTGAGCGGCTTACCTATATCTTGGTGTCCATCAATATTAGGTTGATTACATTGCAACCTTTTACAGTAACCTAATTTCTTGATATGATTAGCATGAGAGACAATACTATGGTTGGCACACACCCTAATGCTGTGATCTGATTGGTGCGAGATACATACCCTAATGTGGCGATCTGATTGGTGCGAGATACATACCTAATGTGGCGATCTGATTGGTGCGAGATACATATCCTAATGTGGCAATCTTATTGGTGCAAGCAACATACCACTCAATACCCTAACATTGATTAAAAAAATAACTTAATAAATACCAAAGATAGTTTAATAAGCCCCCAGGGGGTCTTATTTATTTCAGGTATTTTATGGGTGTGGCTTATCAGAGGGGGAGGGCTTAATGGCGAGGGAGCCTATTAATTTAGCCAAATGTTCACCACCAGGATACAATAGGATATGATGTATCATATTTATTCAAAAATTGTTCTCATTTTACATTTTTTCATTCACCATATTGGTAGAGTCAAAATTGTCAGTTAAGTCTGATGAGTTGTATGATTTGTCATAATCATCTTGTAAATCAATATTCTATTGATGCCCACACGATAACATCAATTAATCAATCACCATAATCAATTTTTAATGACAAACTAAAATTACAGTACTGGAATAAATTGATCATACTTACAGACATAAAGAGTTATTTTGAATTTTTGTATTTTAAGGGGAAGGGGTGGGGGGGCTTTAAAATAAATTTCTTTCTCTAAAGAGGGGGGGCGGCCTATTAGAGGGGGGGCTTTATTAAGGATTTGCAGTAGCGTAGTATGTAAAGTGAAAGAAATTTGACAGATATGGAAACCCTAAAATGTTGGGTAAAGAAAATAGTTTTCAATTTTAAAGTAGGATTTAGGGCCAAACCTTGAGTAAAATTTATCAGTCCTTACAAAGTATATGAAAGATCTCATGTATCGATAGAAATTACCATGACTTGATAACCTCTTCCAAACAACTTATCTTCTCAAGTGATGTCACTTTAATTTCTGTCAATTAATCCACACTTATGTGTTATGTGTGATCAAGTTAGGTTCAGTTTTGTAAAGAAAACAATGCACAAAATGCAATTTAATACACACAAAAAATTATTATTAAAGAAAAAAGGGCAAAAGAAACTGGTAGGAATATAACAAATCAACAGTGTTCAAAATTACAAAATATCAATGAAAGCTTTTTAGTATACAAAGCAACAAAATTATTACAATACTAGAACAAAATACTCAAGGTGAAACCAAGAGAACAATCACACAATCAACTCAAGACTTAATGATAATCAATTGATCAAAAGAAGTATACATCGAGGAACAAACAAAAAATTTCAGAAGTAAATAAAATGGAGCAAACTAATTTGACAAAATAACAAGATAATTATATGTCTAAATGACAGAAATTTAGCTTAATGGGGTGCAATTCATAACTTGACTTCTGTCTTAGAAACAGGCCCTTTAACAATGTAAGTGATGACAACTAAGAAACTGACAAAGGTTATAAATTGGATCCATACATTATGATCAATATTGCTTATGAACCAAATGCAAAGCAAATTAGCACAATGAATAGCCAAACAAATCTTAGTGAAAGCAACACAATTTAGCATAATTGGTGCTCAATAACAGAATAATATGCTACTCGTAACAGAAGCTAATCTTAACAGAACTCATTCTCTCAAGTTCAAATTACTGTAAACATGCCAAACGTGCTGGAGGTTAACTCAGACTTGACTTGGAAAGGGCTAGCTTCAGAACAGCTGCTAGTGTGAAGGCTTTTAAATGCAACTAAAACTAGCTACTTACTATTTCTTGATGTCCTAACACTAAAGTCAAACCCCCTTTGCAACCACCTCTCTTAAACAACCACCTCTTGTTAGTAAACAATTTTTCAAAATACCAAATCACTATAAACGAAACCTTGCATAAACAACCACTTATCATAAGTGTCCACCTCTCATAAGCATCCATTTCTTATAGGCACCCACTTCTCAATATTTGTGTATAAATAAATAAATTTTAATAGCTAACACAATTGCTGGTAACCCAATAGTTTACATTGTGTTTACAATTTTTAATTGCTCCCATAGGTGACCACAAACAATCAAATTTATCTCTCACAAGCAGAAACAAAACAATTGTTTCCACAGATGTGGAGCCAAGTTTCCTTCAGTGCCCTTGTAAATTGTCCCAAATGCTGTGTTAGATAAATTTTTGGATACAAAACAATCACCATCAGTCTAAATGTGTGGCAGACAGGCAAGTAGAAACCTGTAGGCTTCAAGGATGTTCTTATGCAATTTATTAAAAACCCAAATTCACATCAAACTAATTCAGTAAAACAAAACAAAATAAACACAAATAAATGGGAATGACCATAAACTATACCTGGTGAATAATTCAAAAGATACAAGATAACTTTACACAAATGCTACAAGTGTGAATTAACTAATAGAAGTACAATGTAATATTGCAATTAACCAAGTGCTAACAGGAAAGTAAGCTAGAATACAACCTAGGGCTATATTAGAACCAAAGAAAATAGGCAACTTAGTATTGTGAAACTATATATAAAAACAATAAAATAGCTACTACACAGAAAATGCTCTTAGAAAGTACAGCAATCGAGAGATGAAGTTATGTTAAAAGTTACAAGGTTTAAGCACAAGAACTCAAAATTATTAAAAAAGAAGTCTATCTCAAGGATGAAAATAGAACAGAAGTGATGTAACTATGCAAACTAAACTTGAGAACCAATAAGAAAGTTACTTGATGCTTGTTGCAAAAGCAACTCTTATAAAGCAATAGAATAATATATATGTCTTGAAAACCACTATGCATAATTCTACAAAAAAATGGTATTTGACGACCCAAGAACGATTAGGGCAGGATTCCCAAGTAAAAGATTCAAGGTTAGAAAAATTTCAAAATAATGAAGTAAACACAGAAAAACATTATTTTTTCAACAGATAATCCAGACCTAGAAATTGCTAGACCTAGCTATTATGACCTTCTATGTCAAAGCTTAAATGAACGAAGTGAATCCGTGGAACCAAGCTAATATAGAACAAAAACTAGAAGAGCAGTTTTCTATATTAATCAACAGTTGTAGGACAGAATCTAAGTCACTGCAATAAACAGATTGAATTTACTACAAAATATGCAGGATTATGCAAAAATATGCACCTACAATAATTGACTTACAGAATTGTGAATAAGCAACAAAAATGTTCCAGAATATCACTGATCAAAACAAATGAGAAACCTTGTAAAATGAAAGAGTAAATTTTCCTGGATTCCAACGACAAATGAAATGTGAGATTAAAGCAAAACGTAAGCTAAATCTACTAAATCACAAGCAAAATCATGCATAATTGACGCAGTAGAGTTATTGTATAATGAACAAGGTCGAAAGGCTAAACAGTAATAAACAAACTAAGTGATTCTACCTTCTCGGAAGCAAGTTCGACCTTTATCCTCTTCTTGCTCTGTTGTTTCAGACTCTTCAGTTCATAAAACTCAACTGAACTTACTAAGCCCTCCCCTCTTTATACCAAAGCAATGGTCAGGGAAACATGATTCAGCATGTACCAAAATATTTGTGATCGATTTGATTTGCCAACCCAACCTAGCTACTACTTCCACAGTTAAACAGGCAGGAAAAGATTTTCTTTATATCACCTGATTATCTTAAGGCAGTAAATAATTTGCTGAAAGGTAACCACAAAACCCTGGTCCAGCTAATGCATTTTAGTGCTCATCTATGTGTGGGACGCAAGGAGGCATACCTAAGCAATGCCTGAATTTACCTAAACTGGAACTAGGGGAGGTCCTGGACATAAAATTAAGAAGCAAAGCAGTGAAATCTTTGAATAATTAGAAATATTAAAAAGTATAGTATATGTCTATAGTGACCCTGTACGTCACATTAAGATTTTCCTTCTTGAATTCTCCTCCTATAATTAAAAGTTGTTGGACAATGACAGGTTTCAATAAGCACTTATGAAAGAATCTGGTCACCGTATGCAAAATACCCAAAATATGGAGCCCTTGTGAGTGAAGCTCCTGTAAAATGACTTCCTCCTATATGCAACCACCAAGACTTGATGTTATGAGTGGTCACTTTTAGGAGGTTCAACTGTGTATAACATATCATGTGACTCAAAGCTTAAACATGAAATGGGCCTATAAGCCACAATTCCTACTCCAAAAATCCTACTTGCTCACAAGCTAAATGAAACAGGAGTTCTTTATTCATAGCAGGATACCTGTTTACCTCAGAGGAAATGACATATTGACACAATTTAGCTGATATATCCTGATATAGCAATTATAAGTAATTTCAAAGTACATCTAATGTCACAGCCTGTGAATTTTATGAGTGATATACCACCACCAATCCAGTACCAAAGTCTCCTTACATTTGAAACTTATCCGCTTTTCTCCAGGTTTCAGCTAAGTCCCCCTCCACTCCCCCCCCCCCCCCCCGTCACAGCAACCCACAGGCATTTGACTGTAGCTCATGCCTGGGGGTTGGTCTAGGTTTTCAAGCTTGCTTAAAGTGTAGAATATCACAGTTGCTAATCTTGTCTTTAACTTAAAAATTGGGTGAGGTATTTACATGGACACAATTTTTGCCTTCAGGTTGGGAGTTTGGTCAAACCAATCTTAAAAAGTTCAAATACAGGGTGGGGGTGATGTTAAAGCTTTGAATAGATTTACTTATAGGTTGCTGAACTGAGACAGAGCTTATGTTGGCAGTTTGAATGAGAAGAGAAATCTAAGATGGACCCCATTTTGTCTCTTTTTTTGGCCACTATCATTCCATCCTCTTCTATTTTTGGAAATTAAGTTATTTCTCATTTCGTGTCCACTTGCACCAGAGACAACTTTTTACCTTCCTTGTTGAATGTTTGTGAACACTTTAAGTTTTCCTTTTAGATTTGACTAAGAACCTTCTTTTTGCAGGTGTGTTTTATATCCATTTTTGCTAATTTTGGTATAGCAACTACAAAGCGTCGCAATCCAGGGCCTAATGAAATAGAGAGAGTAATTAATGAGACACACTCAGTCATGTGGATTTGCAAAAAGGCAGAATGTCCTCCAGGATTAGGACTAAATGTACACTGTGGGACCAGCATACCATTCAGCATGCCAATCAAGTGTGTCTCTTGTGTGGAAGGAGTAAATTTTTCAGACACTACTCATTCCACCTGTAAAGGTTGCAAAATATGTGGCAAGAATGAGAAGAAAACTGGAAAGTGCACCTTAGAAGAGGATACCACAAATTGTTCAGGAATCTGCTACAAAGGATTTTATATGGATGCAATCAGTGGTGAATGTCATCCATGCAGTGATTGCTGTGGACAAAGTGACAAATATCATGAAAAACAGTGCGAGGACTCTGGATTGCCTAGTAGCAAACAATGCAGGGTACATAATTTAAAATGTTTTGAAACAACCACCAAAAGCTCTGCTGAAAGCAAGGACCATGACAAAGACCAGAAAGGTCTTGAGGTATCGGAAATTGTAGCTATTGGGTTTGGTATAATTGTGTTCACAGCCATTGTCATTTTTGGGATCCTTATTGTTCGCTATGGCTGGGATGCGATCAGAAGTACCTTTGTAACATTTTTTTGTTATTGCTGCCATCTTGAAGCATCAAATGGCCAAGGAAACACAATGTATTTTGATGGAGCAGATGGCCAAGTACAGAGATATGAGCATGACCCTGAACAAGGCACAGGGAAGAGCGAACACAATTTCACAGGTGAAGACTTGTCATTTAATGAAATAGACAATGCACCATCTGTTCTCCACACTATAACCTCAAATACAAGCTCACTTAAGGGGTGTCACGAAAACTAAGACCTAAGACCCAAGACCCTAAGACCCCTCGAAAAATAAGACCTCGAGAAAACTAAGACGGCCATCGAAAAACTTTTGGGTACGGGATATTTTAAAAGAAAGAAGTCAAGTTGATCTTTACAACCTGGACATAGTTAGTAGAGCGAACTATGACCTGGAGGAGCTACAACTTGGGAGATCGTGAATTTTACATGGGGTGTTTGCATGCAGGCTATTGGGCTGCAAAATTAAACGTTGAATATAGATAAGTAAACTTTCTGCTGCTAGATTTACACTGTCTACTTAATTCAGAGAGAAAAAAGTGAGCTGTCTGTTTTGCTTTTCACTACACTTTTAATTAGTGTGGACGGGGCCTTTTATAATTATGCAAATATGATGGTCTAATCAAAGTTCATGTAACTTGACCCCACTGACCTAAAGTTTTGTGGACCATAACAAATCCCCTATGACAAGGCTAGACCTCCTCCATTAAAGGGTATAACTGGACAAATCACAACATATCCAATGTCCTAAACATATTATGGAAAGATACAAAAGCCCATCCACGTGAAAGAAGATGAACTGAGCTGGTCATGAATTGTTGTCCTTTTAACACTTCACTGCTTACTACCGGAAGTCACGCACAAGAGCCACGATCGGAAAAACTGATCTTAAAAATTGTGGTTAAAGTTTCCTGAGAATTGAAAACAAGCTATACTTATTTTAGCAGAATACGTTAAAATGGCCTTTTGTTCAACACATCAAAAGCATTCCCTACTGCGCTGACGTAAGTCACTGTTAATTATGCACTCGGTAATTCAGGCCCCGTCCACACTAATGTGTAGTGAAAAGCGAAACAGAGAGCTCACTTTTTCTTTCTGAATTAAATAGACAGTGTAAATCTAGCAGCGAAAAGTTTACTTATCTACGTCCAATGTTTCACTTTGCAGCTCGGTAGCCTGCATGTAAACACCCCACGTAAAATTCATGATCTCCCAGGTTGTAGCTCCTCCAGGTCATAGTTCACTCTATTAACTATGTCCAGGTTGTAAAGATCAACTTGACTTCTTCTTTCTTTTAAAATATCCCATACCTAAAAGTTTTTCGATGGGTCTTAGTTTTCGAGGGGTCATAGTTTTTAAGGGGTTTTAGTTTTCGAGGGGTCCTTGATCTTAGGTCTTACAGTTTTTGTGACACCCCTCACTTAAGTCATCAGAAATACATTGCATAGAAACATCAAGTTTCTTTTTTTGATGCAGGAGCATCTGAATGACTCAGAAGATAAATCTCTATGAAATGAAGGGGAAGAATATGTCTTCATTGGGTTTAATGCCAGTTGTCAAAGAAACCTTAAAATGTTGTTTTCTTTTTCTAAATTAGGAATTGAAACTTGTTCTTATGAGAAAAATAGGAATACCTATACTGGTTACATCATGAATCCTTTAAAAAATTAAGAAAGAGGATCATTGTCTCAAAACCTGAAATTACATACTTTGATCGACACTTTTTTTGTTTCTTTTTTTAAGGTGAATTATTTGGGCAAGAGTTGTATCAGTTTGATTCAGGAAAGCGTAGAGTAAAGAGACTAGTGAGTAGGGAGGGTGTTGGGAGGCAATAAAATATGCTTATTTTTCCCTAGTTCTCCTCTCCCTTTATTCTTTTTTTTTTTTTTATCATACTCACCAGCACCTCCCTAGTGTACACAGTATCACTTCCTGTAGAACTTCCTCAATCTTAAAATAATTTACTTCACACTTTTGTTCTAGGAACTCCTGAGAGGACTACTGACCCAGAGTTATCAGACTTGCTAGATCAATACCAAATACAGTTTCGACCTCCAGCTAAAACAGAGAAAACCCAAAGAGGATTCTCTCGCTCATTTTCACATCCAGGAGCTCTTAATCCCATTCTCCAAAAGGAAACATCAAATTCCAATTGTATCCCTCTCCAGTGTTTTGGAAGTCCAAAACCTAAGAAATTACTATGGAAAAGAGAATACAGTAAGTTTTTTGTACATTTTTATAACTTAAACTTTATAGTTAATTGTTTTGGAGATGAAAAGCATGATTATATGGATTATAAGATTATGGATTATGTGTAATTGTAAGTTAAGATAATATTATTAATTCAGTGAGATTTTTGATCAGCAATACTGTCATGTTGGTCTCATATTGCATCCTTTGGTACTTCCATTTTTCGTAGTTAAGATAAAAATTATTTCTTCCTAAGAGACTCTGACACATTGGAAAAACTTACCATGTGATTTATAAAAAATTCAGACAGTTTCTATATGTTTTTTTTTTTTTTTTTTTTCATTTCTACAGGTCTTGTAGCGGCTGAGCTTTCAGATGAGGCTGTCTTTACCAGGAATTCCTCAATGTCCACTATTGCCAGGGTTCAACCAGTGAAACCAGAGAGTGCGTAATTTTTTTTCTTTGACATGAGGAGGGGGGCCTTAAAGTGAAGGGACATTGAGGCATGGCTTTCCCATCTTATGCCACCTATTTCTATACTCACAAAAAAAAAAATGGGCAATATAGTTATATTTAACAAGCTCTCAACTGAGAAATCAGGGCTAAAAGTGGGAGTTAGCTTATAATGCTCTTAAGTAAGCATTGCAGACCTTTTTTTTTGTGAAAAAGAGCAATACTGCTATTCATATGCAGTAAATGGATCAAGTTCTTTGTGTTTAGGCCATTTGGCTTGTTTTAACCAAATACTTTCCCCTACTAGTGTATTATAGATGACTTCACTTAAGCAACATTTCAGATTTTTTAAATCTTTCTTATTATTTCATATCATTTTTTTTTGTGTGATTGCCATTAAGAGACTATGGGCAGGAGCTTTATTTTAAGTATAGCCAGCAGCTTGGTCAATCAATGCTAATTCACTTATTTTGTACAATGTTGGGGGGAAAGGAATGAGACTTGAAATCCTCGTGATGTTTTTAGAGGTAATATTACATTTCATTAAGTTTTATTCCCAGCCACTGAGGTTGGCTGGTCATTTTTACTGTGGCGTTATTTTGGGCAAGATGCTTCATTCTCACTGTGCCTCTTCGATCCACCTAGAGCAGAACTGCACTGAGAAACCAGTTACTTGTCAACTGATTTCTACTTTTAACAGTCTATGTTCTTTATTAATTTCATAGGATTTGCCAAATCATTAGTGAAAACTCAGCATACTTCAACAAATGGCCTCTATCTTGCTGTAACAAGTGAAACCTCTCTGAATGGCATTCCACAAGATTTCCAGAATAACCTCTTGAGCAAAAAGATGTCTTCTATCCCATACAAATATTATTCAAGGATCTGTGTAAAGCTTAATATAAAGCGTTTTGCTTTTGATGACTTTCGCCTTCTTGCAGAAGAGATTGGATTTACCCGAGATTTTATTTTGTGGTTTGGCCAGTTAGAAAACCCAACTGATCAAATAATAACCAAGTATAATACCCAGGAGGGTAGCTGTGTTGGCAAATTTCGGGAAATGCTTGAAGGAATGAAAAGGAGTGATGTTGTAGATATAATTGATGAGTGGGTTCAGTATGAATGGTTGAAACAATGTGATTCCTCAACAGTAAATAGAAGGCCAAAGACATATGTTTGACTTTGTTTAGATCAAGTTTGTTTAAAGTGTTTATAGTGACAATTACATGTTTAGATCATGTATGTTTAAATTGTTTATAGTGACAATTACATGTTTTTTTTTTGCAGAGTCAGTTTGTAAACCATTGAAATTCATGATCATCTAATGTATCTTTGTGTATAATTCATTTAATTAGGCTGATTTATGGTTAGTACATTTTATGTTATCAAATTGAACTTTACTTGGAATTTTTTTGTTTTTGTATATTGGGGGTTTTTGTTACCTCCTGAGCCTTTTTAGACCAAAAATGATGCTGGCATTTTACTAATTAGTTTATGGTATTTGCTATTTGGTAGTGTGCTTTGGGAAAGATGCTTTGAAAATAAAAAGGGGAAAAAAGCTATATTGTATAAGGTACTTTGAGTGAGGTGCTTTAAAAAAATTGCACTATGGTATTTGCTATTTGGTAGTGTGCCCTGAGCAAGGTGCTTTTAAAAAAAGAAACTGCTTTATGGTATTTGCTATTTGGTAGTGTGCTTTGAGCACGGTGCTTTAAAAAAAAAAGGAATTGCTTTATGGTATTTGCTATTTGGTAGTGTGCTTTGAGTAAGGTACTTTGAAAAAAAAGGGGAAAAAATTTGCTTTATGGTAGGTTAATTACTTCCAGCAAGGTGCTCTGAAAAAAAAAAATTGTTATTTGGTAGTGTGCTTTGAGGAAGGTGCTTTGGAAATAAAAGGAAAAAAATCTCTACTTGGTAGTGTGCTTTTAACTAGGTGCATCTAAAAAAACCAAATAGCTTTATGGTATTTGCTATTTGGTGGTGTGCCTCACAAAAAGGAAATTGCAATAATTGTTGTGTACATTGAGCAAGATGCTTTAAAAAATGAAATTGCATTATGATATTTGCCATATGGTAGTGTGCTTTGTGTAAGGTGTTTTAGAAAAAATTGCTATGTGGTATTTCCTATTTGATAGTGTGCTTTGAAAAAAAAGAAATTGCAATATGGTATTAGGTATTCAGTAATGGGCTTTGAGCAAGGTGCTTTTGAAAAAAGAAATTGCTACATGGTATTTGCTATTTGGTAGAGTGCTTTTAGCAAGGTGCTTTAGAAAAGAAGAATTTGCCATGTAGTATTAGCTATTCAATAGTGTGCTTCTAGGAAGGTGCTTTAAAAATGAAATTGCTTTATCATATTGCTATGTGGTAGAGTGCTTTGAGCAAGGTGCTTTAAAAATGAAATTGCTTTGTCATATTGCTATGTGGTAGAGTGCTTTGAGCAAGATGCTTTAAAAATGAAATTGCTTTATCATATTGCTATGTGGTAGAGTGCTTTGAGCAAGGTGCTTTAAAAATGAAGTTGCTTTATCATATTGCTATGCAGTAGAGTGCTTTGAGCAAGGTGCTTTAAAAAACAAAATTGGGTTATTAGTATTGGCTATTTGGTAGTGTGCTTTTAGCAAGGTGCTTTTAACAAGGTGCTTTCTGTAAGTTGCTATAAAAAAGGAAATTGCTTTATGCTATTTGCTATTCAGTAGAGTGCTTTGAGCAAGGTGCATTAAAAAAAGAAATTGCTATTGTTGTATTTGCTATTTGGTAGTGTGATTTTAGCAAGGTGCTTTATTAAAAAGAAAAAAATTGCCATATGTTATTAGGTATTTGGTGGTATGTTGCTTTCATTATGTTGCTTTAAAAAAGATTTTAAAAAAATTGCTTAATGGTATTAATTTTGCTATTTGCTACCTATATAGTGTGCTTTGAGCAAGGTGCTTTAAGAAAAATAAATTGCTATGTTGTACTTTCTATTTGGTAGTGTGCTTTTAGCAAACTGCTTTTAAAAAGAAAAAAAAAAAGGAAAAAATTCCCATATGTTATTAGCTATTTGGTGGTGTGCTTTCATTATGTTGCTTTAAAAAAGATTTTAACATTGCTTAATAGTATTTGCTATTTGCTAGTGTGCGTTGAGCAAGGTGCTTTAAAAAAATGATAGCAGAAAACACTTCAGTTTGTCTTCAGATATTTTTCAAATGATTAGGCTATTTTTTATGTGCACAGTACTGTCAAACTAATAATGCTCGGAAATTATTGCATGAGATGTGTATTATGTGAAATAAGCTTGATAAATATTTTTGTAATCCAGGACTAATTCTAATGCACAAAATTAAGAGTAGTAGATATCTTTTGCACATTTTCCTCAGTACACATTATGAATTCTGATAGAGTATGTATATCGCATATAGTTTCGTTAATTCTGGAGAATTTTTTGCTACATATTTTACAGTGATATAACTAAGCGTGAATTTTGCAAGGCAAAGAACTTACTTGACAATGATTAAGAATTAGTGCTATTAATTAATTAATTGTAGTTATCGTTTCTATCAGCCATTTTACAAGTTCTGACTTTCTTTAACCTTCCATTTAAAATTTAATATTTATATGTAACCTGTCACATGTAGAGAAAAAGTATTTATTTTTTTGCTTAAAACCAATATTTATAACCCGACAGAGAAATTGGCTGTTCAATAGGAGTAGATTTATTGCATGACTAAGTGCATTTGGTAATGTGGGTATCTTTTTTAAGGGAAACTGAAATAGCTATCAGTGATGTGCACAATAAAATTTTTAATGAATTTGAGTGTCTATCTCTTATTTTATACCTTGATAAGTGGTTAACAAGGTGTTCCTGCTAATCACAAATAGGCCCGAGTTCCTCAGATTTTCTTTTTCTGTTCTTTTTCTCCGGGTTCTTGGCATAATTGTCATGGATTTTTCAGTTGATTCTGGATTTCAAGATTCTATCAAAATATAGAATCTTTTATTTTCTATCCCAGTCAGGAACCTTAACATCTTTGGCTGTTAAAATTTCCTCATTCTTTATTAGAGGTAATAATATTGATGTAGCGAATCTTTGCCGAGCATAGAGAAGGGTAAAAATGCCAAATCTTAATTTAAAAAAATTGGAGATAATGATAGTAGTGCAGACAGGCCAATATATCTGAAGAGGAAGAAAGTTTTAATTGTTAAAATTATTCGGAATGAGGGTAAAAGCTGGCTGTTCCATTCCTCCGCTTTAGGTCTTGTCTCGGACACAAGACTGTGCGAGATAATTTTAAGCGCAATCAGTTTTCCCTTTTCATGAAGTGCTACCCAGAGTACTTAAAAAATGTCAACATTACAAAGACTGTGAGTTGGTTATGATGAAGAGGAAGGATTGGCGTTGAATGGGAGCTGAAAACGAAAGAGACAGATAGAAGGGTGGGGTTAAATTCGACAACTGGCATTTATAAGATTGGCATTTCCTGTTTTAATTACCACCATCAATATCAAATCTAGAGAGTATAGTTAAATTGTTTTTCAATTCAACACTTGTGTTCATCGTATGATGCCTTCTCCCGCGTGCTTCCTCTTAAAATAATTTGCAAACTTTGTCACAAAGTATGGTCTCTCCGTGGCATTTCATCAGTGTTCGAGAACTCGATGTGACAATCACTCATGACTAGGTAATCCAGCGAAGTATAAGTGGTCTGACGTATGAACAGTAATTTCAGCACTAAAAAGGATATCTAAAGTATTTTAAGTCAAAGTTTTTTCCTTTCACCGGCTTGGGTATATCACCAATATTGATAACTTCTCGGCAGCCTGTCGATGGCCTGTCGGTTATCTGTCAGCCGACAGGGTTCGTCTGGGAGTCCTTCACAATTACCAATAACTCGCAGCAAAACTGAGAGGGTTGTCCAACACACACGAATAGTTGAAGAAGCCTCTCTATTCCTTTGAAATTTTAATGATAAAGGGAAGCTTTCTTAGCTTTGCAATAATGTATTGTTTAGATGCAGTTTGAGGCCTATTTTGTTGGTGTATCTTCGAAGGAATTCCCACCTCCGAATACTGTAGCTCGTATGTATCTTTGCATTGATATTCATCATGACTTTCATATTGACTTTCACTTCAATATACCGACTTTATAAATCTTCATTGTCATTGGTTTGTCTCCACCTGTACAAATAACAAAGATATAAAAATTTCATGGGATTTCATAGGCAGTTCTCCAACGACCATCAATTTTTAGGGAGGACAATTTTCCTGCGGTTAGTTTTACAGCCTGTAGAGAGAAAGGGAATCGAGATAAAAAAAACCTCAAAAACAATATATTCTGTTCATAAAACTGAAGATAACAAGCTTAACAAAGAGTGATCAATATTTACAGCTGTTTTGAAGGCCGAGCGAGGGAATATCAAATCACGTTTCAGTCTGCAAGTCACATTCACCCGTCGATTTGCGCAGAGAACAAATATATTGGCTGAGAGTTGAGGCGAGAATGGGACACTTACTCGAATTACTTGAAAGACGTTACAAATATTCGAAAGGACCTATTCAGAATTCTATCATTCTGGTGATTATTTATGGATTCGAGGAGTATATTAGAACCCAACTTCTCAGGTAAGTGGTCTTTTCACATTTTATTTTCTGGGACAACAAATTTTCTCCAAATGCGTCGAATATTTTTATGTTCGCGGGATTTTTCAAGGTCTTGGTTAACCTCGGACAACAAAAAGTCAATTCTCAGCCAACTCCTAAAAACGCCAAATTTTGTTCGAAAATAACTAATCACTCGTTTATAACTTTTCCTACAGAGAGACTGAAAAGTGAATTATCTGGAAATAATCTAGCAAAAAAGTAATTCATCCGGAGAGAAAATAGCAAAATGTTTAGCAATATCATTTCATATTTTGATATTATTTCCCGTTTTTTCTTGGTAATCTTTAAACATATATGCATCCGAAAAATGAAAAGTGCAGCTGGTCGTATCTTACTAAATTAATTTACTTCATCCTGGAACAAAAAGGCTGTCTACTTTTGAAATTTAGTAAAATTCTAATAGAAAAGAAATGTAAAAAATGTTACGAATTCCACAAGGTGAAACTGGATGTGTCATATAAATACAAAGACGAGCATTCGTTTTCTGCCCATCTGAGCTAAGTACAAATTAATTAAATAAGATTTTGTGTGATCACTTTTGCATCGTGTATTTCAATCTTAATTTAAACACCACAAACCTAGTGCATCAATAATGGATAAGTGGTGAAATAAAAGAAATACACACATACTTGAGAATATGCCGCGTGGAAAAACTTCTTTTTCATATATATTTTTTTTAACTGTAATACAAGAAGGCTGTTTGATACAGTTATTTCAGAGTTTGAAAAGTTTACTCCACTATAGAAGCAATGCCTTGTTTATTTTTAAAGTCTCCCTCATCAGCGAAATCTGCGTGAAAGTTGTGATAACGCATAACTCATTTACAATGATTACAAATGGAAATTACGGTGGATTCGACTTCCTTAATTTGATTTGTCCTTAAATAAATCTTTCTCTCTCTTTCTCTCTCTCTCTCTAGAATTGTTACGTTTGCTTAAATGTTTTAGTTAGACTGAGAGGTATTGAATTAAATCTACTGATTTAAGTTTTATTACGCCTGAAAGTTTCTACATTATATTAGCTAGGTTTTCAGTTACAAAACGTCAAATATATACATAAAAATCGAGTTGACAACGTGAATTTGGAGAGAAAGTCGAAGATACGGAATACACTTCGCGTTTGAAATAGCGTATCACAAGTTCCACCAGAGGATCACAAGCATCTCTTGAGATGCATCAGCTTGGTTTGAATCACATCTCCAACCAACTCGTTCACGTTGTTTATATTTCTCGCGACAGATGTCCTTGTACGAATTACTTCATGTACAGCCTCGTTATGTTGGTGGGACCCGCCCTGTTCCTCCTGGGCCTCGGTTTCATGATGAGCGGAGGATTTTGGCAATCCATTTTGAAGACCAGCAGAATGCCAGATGTCAAAGAGAGATGTAATAAGCGAATGAAGTCTCTGACTAAACTTTTTCAACCGTTTCTAGCTCCCATGGCCTACATTACCATCGTTTTGTTGAAAGGGGACTTCTTCGTTTGTTTAAGTTATGGCTCGCTAAATGAGGCGTGCCACAGAAATCTTCAAGACAGTGATAATTCAAACGTAAGGAAACATTTTCGGTGATTATCAGAGTAGTTTTGCTCTTATCCAGTTGATCGTGTAGTCTATTTGCTAGGATGGGGTTAGTTCTGATTACGTTACGGTGGCCAATTTACCACTTCAACTTTGTTGATATATCCAAATTATTTAGTTCTGGTGTCATGACTGATCTTTTGACAACCTTGGCGGCCTCAGTCATCTCAGTTAAATTGATCAATCAAGTCACTTGATTCTGATAATGACTTATGATCAGGTTTGTGGGTCAAAACATCAGTCAAACGCAATGATAACAGCCCTTTTTAGTATCACTCTCCCCCAAAAAATGACACTGCGTTAATCGAAGAACAAATAATTTAAAGTATTTCATCTGGTTTTAAATCCATAACATGTTTGGTGCTACTGCCAGAAATTCACTGCCGTGGTAGACTTAACAATTGGTTCATGCTTTAGCGTGCACTATCGAGTTATGGAGCACGCGGGAAGTTTGGAGAGCACGAAAGAAGCGTAAGAGTTGCCCGAGGCGATAGCCGAGGGCAACTCTAGCTTCTTGAGTGCTCTCCAAACTTCCCACGTGCTCCATAACTCGATAGTGCACAGCTGAAAGCATGAACCAATTGTTTTAGAACATAGCCGGTGGAATTGTGCATCAAATACGACGCGAAAAACGGACAACGATATCAGTTGAAGCGAATCGTGACGGCGCTGATGCCGAGTCTCCTTTTCCTTTGTTTTTCTCTTTTTCTGCCTCATTTAAGAACTCTAGCCCATGGGAAAAGGTCGAAACATTGTCTTCGTTTTCGGACTAGCAGGCCGAGTATCTGTTTGTATCCATTATTGTCGCGAAATGTATTATTTTTCCCCGCACTAGCAATGGCCGCTCGCGCGAAAAAAAAATTTCTGGCGAAGTCGGATTTGCTGACGCTATCAGAGTGCACTATCGGGATTTTGAGCACGCTTACGTATAATGAATTTGATTGCGCGACTCTGCTAGTTATGTTCTAATTATTATTAGAAGAAAAAACAGACATTTTGCACAGGGGAAGTAAATTTCGAAAAACTTGATTTAGAAAGCAGTGATGAGGGAGGAAAAGGTGAGAGAAGTATCCTGAAACTCTTACTCTTTACCTTAGTTCTTGCCCCTTCACTGACTTTCTATGTCCCTGTTCCATTTTCGAGTGATTCAACCATTGAATTACTTTTGATGCTCCCTTAGATACCACACGATCAGCGTTCTCTCCTTAAAGTTCACATGCAGTCCCAGATCCTTGGACTCGGCATTTTAATCGCGGCCACTCTGTTTTCGCTTGGTCTCGTTTGCATTCGGAGATGTTGCTTCGAAGACGATGTACTTCCGAACAATGACGACTACAACGAGCTTGAGAAAGAGATACTTGGTCGTTTGTTCCGCAAGAGACTGGACATAGCAATAGAGGAAGATACGAAGAAGAGGATTAATGACGCCTTCCAAATAAAGACACACAGAGATTTACGAGACACGTTTCACAAGGCTAAGGAGGCACTGACAGCTGCCAATCAGTTCGAAAACCGAAACGGACGATACAACCGATTGAATATTGATGATGACGACACCGAGCTACAGCTTATGGACTCCACTCACTTGTAAGACTCTTGTAATGCGTGTGATCAATACGTAAATTCTCCTGACGAAACGAACGCTGGATAAATAAAGTGAATTGAAGCTAACACTGGGTTATAATAACAGCGAATAGAATGGAGGGAGAATATCGATGTTAGCCAGGATATGACTAAAACACTGCCCCAAGCGCGGGAAAACGCGGGAAACGCGGGAAAACGCGGGTGACAGAGTCACGATTGGCTTAACTTTGATTGGTTTAACTTTGCATCTTAATGGTTCGGCGGGGGGGGGGGGGGGAAGGGAAGGGGGCCGAGAGTTTTCGAGACCGAACGTAGAGAAAAGTGAAGCTTTACCTGTGGACTACATTCGATACTCTATTTGAAAATTGTTCTCAACTCACTGCAGGACGTATCGTACTCCTGAGAACTTACACAACATCATACGATAGGCGTGGAGTGCGTTTTTAAAATACTGACGTTGAAACTGAAGAAGAACGCTCCCTGGATGATGTACGCTTTGTGACCACTATTTTTTCCAGACTGAAAAACGACTGTTTTGCGCCAGTTAAAGATTCGAGAAGTGCACGAGAAGTTTGTGGACTTAAATCATCTTGCATTCTGATCCAATGTTTTGAAATTAGCTTAAATTGTATGTTACTCAAGAAAATGCTGTAATTTGTAGAAAAGCACCTAATATTCGTATAAATTATATGTCTTGGGTGAAATTCGCCCTAAAATTACCAAGAGTGAGAACATAATTTAACTACCAATTATAAACGCGTTAGCACCAGGACAGTTACAGTTGAATTTTTCATTGATTATAAAAAATTAGAAGATGAACTATAAGTTGCAGCAAGTTCTGTCGTAGGCATGTACTTAGATGACAGTTAGAAACCCAGTACTGCCTTTCATTTCCAGAGCCCCCATAATAGTTTCCTTCGACCGTTTTCGGACCCCGCAGTCCGACTTCGGTTTCGTCCGAACGTTTTCGTTTCGCCGTGTTATTTCGGTCGATTCTGCCCAATTTCGGGCGCCTCCGTTCATTTTCGGGCGCCTCCGTTCATTTTCGGGTGCCTCCGTTCATTTTCGGGTGCCTCCGTTCAACTTCAGGCGCCTCTGTCCTATTCTGAGCGCGTTCGCCCGAGTTTGGACCTTTTCGTGTGATTTCGTCCTTCTCTGGAAGTTTTTGTCCGAAGTTTGGCTTTGCGGTCTGATTTAACGTCTTTCTGTTTTGGTAACATCCACCTTATTTCCAGTTATACCATTCTCGAAAATTAATAAAATCTTATCGCGCTTTATTAGGAAGGGCCGCAAAGCTGTAACGTGCGATAACAGCAAACTAAACGAAATGAACAAACTTAACGAAAAGTATGAACAGAGAAACAGTGTCGTACAAATACGTCATTTCAAATTGAAGGGTTCGCCACTGGTAGGAACATATTACCATCTCCGTTCATTTGTATGCCACACTAGTATCTGGTATAGATTTAACTTATCTAAGAAACGAATCTATGTTCGACCTCAAAGGTCAGGCTCACAAGGATTCTACCATAGAATATTTAGCTTTGTCGATCTTGAATGCTCATGCACTTTTACCAAATGTAACATGTACCCCATGGGACGCTGGCTTTGTGTTTAAGGATGTAAAACGTGTTTTACGAGTGCAATGGAAACAATTGATATTCTTTTGCAGTAAATAGTTTGAACCCAGGGGTAACATGTGAAAGTGCAGTGTGATCGTCCGTGTGAGTGTAGTCCTAAGAAGGACTGTTGTCGTTGGTGGTGACTGACGTTTCGACAACCTGTGCGGAAGTCATCATCAGAGTCAAGTGAGTGATTGTTGTCAGTAGAATGTTCTTAGTCCAGTTCGTGTAAAATGATTGGTCAGTTCTTTTGCCGTGATGTTATTGGCTGTAAGACTCAAGTGGCGTAAGTCGGTCGTGATTGGTCTGTTTCGATCCGTCGGTAAAGTTAGGTCGTTCTGTTCGGTTCGTTTGTAATGTTTATGTCGTCAGGAATGAGTCGTTCTTATTGAGCCGGTAGTAGTTGACACCTGGAGTCTGTTCTAAGTTAGTAAACCAGCTTTCCAGAGTCAGTCGTTGAAAGTAGATAGTGCTGTAGGTTAGGCATTGCGCAGAGTCCCAGTCAATATTGTGGTTCGTAAGTCGATCATATATTCATCGTATCTAAGTCGATGATGTTCAGCAATGTGATTGTTGACATCACCTTTCCTCGTCGCCCGTCTGTGTTCAGTCAGTCTTGTTGCGAGGTTTCTGCCAATCTCTCCAATGTAGGAGGCTTGGCAGTCGGAGCAATTGATCTTATAAATCGCTCCCTGTCTGTTCCTCGGTTCGTCCTTGTCTTTCACTTTGTTTAGTAACTGACGTAGGGTGGTGATGGGTTTGTGGGCAATGCGGACATTGAAGGGTTGTAAGATGCGCGAGATGTTCACAGACATGCCTTTTATATACGGTATGGTTGCTGTAGTCGTAGGAGTTGCGGCGTCGTTTGTTTCGGTAGTAGTAGTAGATCGGTGAGTGTTTCGTCGAATGAAGTCGTCGTTGTAGTTTTTATTTGAAAAAAACACGATAAAGGTATTTGTTCTCGTCGGATAAGCTGTCTGTCGTGTTGCAAACTGTTGCAAACTAGTTGTGTGCGTCGTGTTAGAGTTCTGATAGTTGTGGCTTTGTGTGATGTGGGGTTGTGGGATGACTCGTCTAGTAATCTGTCAGTGTGTGTCGGTTTCCTGTGGACTGTTGTTTGTAGTGAGTTGTCGTCACGGCTTACCAGACAGTCTAGAAAAGGAAGTTTGCTATTTTCTTCGACTTCTCTGGTAAACTGTATGTCAGTGTTTCATCCGTTAAGGTGGTGATGGAATGCATCGATCTTGTCGTGTTGTACGGCGGCGAATGTGTGTGTCAACGTGGCGTAACCAAAGCGGTATCGTTTGTGGGCAAGTCGTGTTCCTCCATGTTCTGCATCACAATTTCGGCTACAACAACAGAAACTGGAGACCCCATGGCTGTGCCGTGTAACTGTTTGTAGTGTTTACCGTTGTACCCAAAATAAATTGACGTTAGGCAAAGGTTCAGTAAGTCCATGATGTCGTCTGTCCGGCGGTAGCGGTTGTGGGTTGGTAGATTGTAGTGGGTTGGTAGATTGTAGTGGGTTGGTAGATTGTAGTGGGTTGGTAGATTGTAGTGGGTTGGTAGATTGTAGTGGGTTGGTAGATTGAAGTGGGTTGGTAGATTGTAGTGGGTTGGTAGATTGTCGAATTCAGTCTCAGTACATTGTAGTGAAATGGGATACTTGTAAACAGTGATTTCACATCAAATGACACCAGTTTGTAGTCGTTTACACGAACTGGACTGAGAACATTCTACTGAAAACAACGATTCACTTGACTCTGATGATGACTTCCGCACAGGTTGTCGAAACGTCAGTTACCACCACCGACAACAGTCCTTCTCGGTACTACACTCACTCGGACGATCACACTACACTTTCAAATGATATTCTTTTGTACACGTTTTAACCTTCGTATAATACCGGTTCATGAAAAATTTAATCGGCCGATTTAAATAGTCTGTTTAGTGTTTAGCATCTCGACTGCCACACGCAGATATGAAGATATCATTATCATATTTAAAACACGTGATTAACTTATCGTAAATTTGGAACATACGAAATCCTCATTTATATCCATATACAATAATTTCACTTATAGAATCCGCTGAAGGGCTGCTAACTTTGCGAAGCGAGGAAGGTCTCAAATACTGTTGAAAGGTGGAATAGCGGAATGGTGGAATATCCCGTACAACTCGGAAAGCCTTATTGTGTGAATCAACTGTCTCGCAAAAATGGAATTACAATGAAATAAGAAAATGATTTATAATTAACAGGCAAAATTGAAATTGGAGGAAGCCTAGTTCTATCATTATTGAAGCCTAGAGGATAAACCGATAAAGGAATGGTGAGGTTCTTTTCTTGAGGTATCCCCTATACGTTATTATTACTATTACTATTAGGTCGTAGTAGTAGCAAGTATGATAAATATTGTAAGAAATAGACAACTTTTTTGAGAGAAATGTTTCGGCATGCTTATGCCATCTTCAAGCAATGAGTAAAAGAACGTGAGTAATTATATAACAGACAAGTAGATGAATAAAATATTTACAGTATGATGTAGTACAAAAGCGGGTACTAATTACGTGACACCAAACATCAAAGGTGTGAACTAAAACGCTAGAAAAGTGTTCTAATGCTGTAATTGTTTGTTAAGTTCAGGTTTGATCTTATTTATTTAAAAAGCTTCTTTGAGTTTTAAATCAATTGAGTTGTTAGCAGAATCCAGAATACTAAAGCAAGAAAGGGAGTATTTGTTCTTACGCGAAGGAGATGTGTTGAAATGCTTAAAAAGATGCGAGTTTTTATCGCTTTCCGTGTGCTCCTTTATCCTAGTAGAGAAGTGGCGACTAGTTTCGCCAATATAACGGGAATTACATCCCGCACAAGAAAATTGATAAACTACCATGGATTTTACTGAACGCATAAAAAATTATCTGAATTCTGTTGATTGGTACCTTCTACAAAAAGTTTTAAATAAAAATGTCGACAAGGACATCTCCAAAGTGATTTCAACTCATCGAAAGAAACTTAAAAACCTAACTAAGAATACCGTATTACCCTTCTCACCGAATGAAACTGTAAACAATCTTTCTTCGCTTAATCTAACTGATGATGAACTTGAACTTCTAAAGAATGTTATTCTTGAATCATCTTTCTCTTACGGAGCAGGGTATTCATAAATATGTGGAATGCGGCAGCAGTAGCCACATGCAGTCCTTAGTGCTTATTTTTACCTTTTGTCAGAAAGCACCATAACCATCCGGCAGTAAAAGAGAGGGGTGAAAAGGTGTATGCAAATCCGCAGATCCGCTGTGATTTAAAAACCAAATCCATAGATTCGTTTAAAAAAGTGCTTAACCCGATATATTTCTGATAAAATTGTTAAAATACTTAACGTTTTAAGACAACCTATTTTAAGAAATCTATTGTTCCCCAACGTGACCCACAAGTGCATGGTTAATGGCTCCTTCATCGTTGTTTATCCTTGAAATACTTGAGAAGGAACAGTAACAATCCGACCGAAGTTGATACAAGATATTTTTAATGCTCTGAGATTTCGATAAGTTTTACCTGAAAGAGTCAAGAAATAGAAAAAAATTCTTGAAAAAAACCTTCTTTTTGAGGTGCCATTCTTAAAAGCTGATCCTTAACTAAAAAATACCGCGTTGTGACTTTTTTCTTTTAAAAAGCAATTATCGAAATCAAGAGGCTTCTTCGCGGTATCTAACGACTTTTGCCGTGGTTAAAAAATGATTAATATTCGTTACTGTTATCGTCACGAACAACGCGATGTGATATTTGAGTAAAAGTCAGAAACAAAATAAATTTTTTACAACCAAAGGCCGACTGGTGAAAATTAGAAAATGCATCGAATATTTATGAGTTCTGTCTGGAGAAACTGCAAATAAATGTACTTCTGACCGCAAAGATGGGTCTAAAACAATTTCTGAAAAAGTTGGCAGGATTAGGAATTTCAAGCGACAGTTTTCTTTGGGGGTATTTTTTTAATGAAAAAAGAAACTCTCGAAAATCTCCAGATATTCCATATTCTGTCCTCGATTAAGAAAATAAAGACAAACAAACAAAAAACGTAATATGTAAGATAAAAATTTAGTAATTAAACAAGTAGCACTCGGTTTCAATAAACTCAATTATTTACTTGATTACGTTTTTCCTTTAAAACTTCTCGACATACCCTGCCCCACCTCATTTTACAACTTTGAAATTTCTCGACGAACCCCACAAGGATATTCCTAATCATGAAAGGTCATTAGATAACTTTCAAAAGAAATTATTCATACTCTCAGGTGTCACATTCAAAGCTGAAAATTGGATCTTTAGAAGTGCCTTTCGTAAATGAATTTGTGATCAGTTCAGGTGAATTTAATTCATGGCATAGAGGCGACTAATTTCGACAGCATCACTTCGATTCATGGACAGACGGTTTCCTGAGTCAGAAAGACGGCGTGGCCTATGTGAAGCGGTTTTTCTGAAATCAAATTGGTGCCAAGTAAAGCAAAAACCCCAAACACTCCGACCACACGAAGAATGACAAACAAGTGAGTGAACATTACGTACTTAAAAGTCATATTAAACGACTAATTTCTATAAAACTCCTGTGAATTGTCGAATTATAACAGCAATTGCTCTGGAAAATACCTGATATTTGTAAATGATGCAATTAGACTCTCTTGCTATTGCAAACTCAGCATAAAAATGCAATTTTCTGCCCTGTAAAGGATATTCCTATGTAAGGAAATGAATACAGCTTGTTTATTTCTTTAAAAGCAGGCAGCTGGAAGAAGTGCACCATTAACATCGTGCGACAGCTTCTAAAAAATTGGTCTTATTCTTCCTTTATTCGACCTCTTACGACTCTTTCCAAGATCGTTGAAATATAGCTGTAATCACTAAATATTTACCATTGTTGATAAAGTCAACGGCTTTCTGAGGTTGCACTTTTAACTTTCCATTCTAATTAGCATTATTTAGCTTCAGAATTTAAAAACCCCATACAGCTTCCGACGAGCAATCAAACTTAATAAAACTTGAGGTAATGGTCGTAAAAATGAAAGGAGTACATTTATTAGGACGCTACGAAAATCCAAAGAGTCGAAGACGGACGCCTCACAACAAGGTAATAAAATGCCAAATACTCAGTCAATGGGTAACAGGTGTCGTATCGAACTTGTCGAGATTAGAGCATGCGTTGTGATGACACACATCAAACTTGAAAGAAAAATATCCAAAATCTAAACATTGCAATATTGACGACAAGTTGCTCTCCGACGCAAGAATGGATCCTACGCCTGCTGAGTTAGGTCGACAGAAGCGCTCTCATAGTGAATCTGCAGCTCCAAGAAGATCCATATTCCGAGATCTACTTACTCCAACAGACAGTGAAACCAGGTATGAAGCGACCCTAACCACACTCTCTGACGGTGTATAATATTTCGTTTCCCTCAGGCGCGCAGTGACATCTGCGGTTATCGCTTCGAGATACTGTGCATTGCAGTCAAACATTTTCTCATCTCACTTAAAATCATGCAAAGCATTCCTAGAGTTCAATTTAAAATGTTCTTTTTGGTAAACCTTTCCCTCCGATCTGATCATAGTTTACTGGGTTGCAGTATGTCAAAACGAGTCAGTTGCAGCTAGATGAAAACCATTAAAAACCAGTTTTTTTTCGACAAATATTAGTTCTGTTCACTCAAAAGCATCGGCATTATGCTTTGGATCGGTCCATACTTCATCCTTTAGCTCCATTTTTTATTGCTAACATGTCTTACACGGGCGTTAATACAGCATTATAACCTGTATAAGTTAGCTATCTTTCCGTGATCGTCGCACGATGCACGATTTACTCTTGGTGCTGTCGCACTCTTGATTTTTTCATTTATTATTTCGTGAAATTTAAGCCGGCGCTCTTGAATTTCTGATAGCAGCAAAATGTTTAGTCCGGGTATATCGTTCACTTAGCCAAAATGTCCCTCGATTATTTTTGCTTAGGTAAATCTCCAAAATTTTATGCTAAATCCTTTTTATGCAAATGAATTCAAAAGAACTCGTTACGAGCCCTTCCATATAAATTTGAATGTTATTCTAGAAGACAGTTGTGAGATGCGCCGTTTCACCGATTTGCACGGTTGTGAATGATAAAAAAAAAAAATACTACAAACTATTCCATCGTGATGTGTCCTGCTAGCAACGCCGGAGAAAACATCCCTTGCTCAGATCTTCCTGGCAGAGCTGCGAACGGCGGGCGAGATAGCATGTCTTGGAAATGCGAATGTAGCGACCCGATTGACGACCTTTTAAATAACAGAGGGCGTAGTTATCATTCAAATTGAGATTTACTATTTATCCCACCTTTTATTTTGTATTTTCATCAAATTTGACCTTTCTGATGTTGTATTCAGCGACAAAAATTATTTGATTTTAATCACAGTGACCGAGGACACCAAGAAAATTATCCTGAGTGCAAAATTCAAATTCAGAACAGTAAGACGCCAGTCACAACAGAAAACTGACAATATGCATAATAACTTGTGAATAATGACTTGTTCTCAAGTGAATACAATCGCTTGAAAGAAGGCCACGACTGTTCGGCCGCGGTAGAAAGTTTTATTGGTATTGACACTGTTTTACAGTGAGTTAACCAGTTGTGCCTCTTTGATTAATTATTTTTGAAAACATGTTTATTTTGGGTGGCAAGACTTCACATTATCTCAAGTTGATTTAATTGAAATTTGCAGCAGGCGATAGTTTAAATATTAATTTTAATTTTAGTCAAAGAAGGGATCAGTTTAGGAGTTCAAACAATTTTAGAAACTTTTTTCACCTCATGTCTAAATGTTTATTTTGTTTCCCTACCGATGAAATATGTATTTGATTATTTTTATTGCCATTACTATTCGGTTGCAGATTATCGGTCTTATGTACTTATGCGGTCTTATACTGAACTGTTTAAGGGGGTTCTGTCGCATACAGACGAATACAGCTTGCAACTGAAATAAATGGTTCAGTTTTTGGTCTCTATTTAACAAATGGTAAACACCACACCGTACACTATTGAGTTATGGATGCACGCGGGAGGTTGCTAAGCACGAAAGAAGCGTAAGAGTCGCTCGAGGCGATAGCCGAGAGCGACTCTAGCTTCTTGAGTGCTTAGCAAACCTCCCAAGTGCATCCATAACTCAATAGTGTACGCTGTGGTGTTTACCATTTGTTTTATAATATAACATTAACACACTGTAGCCAGAGTTCCCTTTTATTTAACAAATCTTACGTTACCAGAAAAAAACAAGCGCGCGCGCAAAAATAGTCTTTGCATTTGCTCACGTCAGCAGCGTACACCCATGGGCAAATGGGGGACGCCAATTTGACCAATCAGAGCGCGCGCTTTACTTTGGTTATGTTAAAATTCTGAAACAATCAGTCACAAACGGCACGAGTAAATATAGTAATAAAGTTAATCAGCATTATCTCCATTTGTTACAAAAAGTTTGATTATATTCGGCGGGTTTGCTTATGCTTTTGTAAATTCGTGCGTTACTTGCGAACCGTAGAAGATGTAGACAGCTTCCTGAAAAGTTTTAAACTTTTTCTTTGCCGTAAGCTGAGCCAGATTTCATATGGACACGTCACCGTATTGAATATTACAACTGCTGTAAAAGAGACTTGACTTTCCTTTTTCTAAAAACTTAATTTATTCGATTTTTTTTTTCTGACTGCCCATGTGCCACTGTTTTGACTGGCCGAAAAATAAATTTCACACCACTCTGTGAATTTTTGTGTTCGGCTCTGCTTGTTAGAAAGCAAAATTGATTTTTAGTCAGAACCCCTAAAACTACTTCAATAGACCACTGCTTCGTGGAGCCCGTTTTTTTTTTTTTGCCCCATAAATTAAAAGAAACTCTACTCCTTTGTTTTCATAATCTTGTGAATCCTATCGATCACCGCACACTGATTCATTTCTGAAACAAAACACATTTGACATCCTCCTAAAGAACAAAAGTTCAGGGGACCTCAGAGGAGCACTTTCGTGGAGGCACTGTACAGAGGAACACATTCGTGGAGGCTCTCTAAAGAGCTGCAGTTTACATCCAGTCAAGAGAATATCAACGGTTGATATTCGTTTGGTCCAGTGCAGCCGGTGTGCGAGAACAAAGTTAGTCGTGATTACGTCCGATTACCGAGCAAAAGTTAAAAGGAACCCCAATACCGGCCGCGTTAAACGATGCAATTCGTGCCTCATTACACGACGCCACGAAAGGTAGTGTGTCGTAGCTGTACTCCCGAGGGTTTCGGGACGAGATCGATCAAAGTTTCCGACCGTTTACGTGCATTTCTGTTCCTCCATTTTTAAATCTTTTCGAGTTGTTGATCCCGAGTTCCCACAAAATGTCCGCGTAATCAGGAACTAACGAGGAACTCTGAAACGAGAAGCTTTTTCAGATTGTCCAGCTGATCCTGATTCTAGGTCCATAACAGACGAGTATCCCTTATAAAACCAAACCTCTCTTGGCCAATATTAGCAGTGCCGAAAGCCTCCTGTTTGAAGATAATGAAGGCTGGTTTTCTCTGACCGTGGACTCAGAGTCAAAGTCATAATATCAGAAGTGCAGAGTAACTAAACCTGTTAAAAAGCAAAATTGATAGTTTGGGAAGAATTCTTTTATAACTCCGTCACGTATGATCATGTTTAAATTAAATTGTTGAAGCCATATGTGTAGAATTTAGCATTCTTTGCATTCTATTTCAGTTTATTAGCATTCCCTCGGGAATACGTTTTGTTTTTCTTTTCCGCGTTCGCTATAATTTACATGTTGTAAAATTCTAGCCTTTTAGTTTCATCGTTGATTTCACCGAGAGAACATCTGGTTTAGTTGCCCTTTTTTCGCGGCCTATAGCGCCGATACAATGTAAGTTCCTGGTTATTATGTTCATCGCGTTCGCTTTAGCCGCCTTTCAGTTTTATATTTCTGCATTTTGTAAACTTGTATTTTTGTTGGTTCTTTATTAGTTCAAACCTCATCCTCTATCGAGCGTTTGAAATCATTGCTGTAAGCGGCCACGAAAGGACACGCCTTTTGGCAGTTACAATATGCACTCATAAGGCTTTAAAACCTCCACAGCGACCGGCTGGCAAGTTCTTCCGCTTCTGCTCACAACTCCTAAACTCTTGTTTTTCACTGTTTCAAGGGCGTCAATCAAATGTCAAATCTGAGGAGAATGGGAACGTTCCGAATCTTCAGACTCCAGTTACCTGGAGCTTACAAGGTCACTCACTACTCCACTCTTCGACATCCACTCTGGACGATCTATCGGTTACAGTTGTTGAGAGCATATTATTAATCCGATACAGTGCTTTAATTCCCTTTATATTAGCGATCATTTGATCCTCTGCCTTAAAGAATTTTAAAAAATCTATTCTGCAGAATATTTCATAGAATATTTCAATATACTTAGTTGTTTACAGCGTATGAGTAATGTGATAATACCTCTGCTATAAGCAATCATTTGATTCTTTGCTGCAAAGAATTATTAGATATTTATTTCATAAAATATGTCAATATATACAGTCTTGGCGGCCTAGAAATAATGACTTCTTCAATCTTTAAAACATTTTGTACGTTTGGTCTACACAAGCAAGCCCATTGGTTCTGCAAGATGATCCAAATGTTCCCGGCACCCTTTTTAAAAGCTTTTCAACGCTTATCGGAATTGATTTTGAGATATTCAAAGGTGGTAATTTGTCTCTATCATTGCAGCATGTAGTAGTCGCCGAAAGACACAATCACTTATTGTTTCGCTGTCTAATGCATTTCTACCTGGAATGGAGATATCACCGTTGTAGTCGATCAAAGATGAGAATGATAATTTTCATACATAATCCTCCCTAGACCTGTCTCATTGTAAAAACGATTACCAACACCTTCGTCAATAAGCAAAGCTATAAACGATTTACGAGGGATTCAGGATATTCACTTGTCTCAACTCAAGGATTTGGTCGCTCCATTGTTACGGACTGTAAATTGAGCGAGGAAAAGAGAGGAATTAACATTTGCAACTCAAAGAAATTTCATTTTTTTTTTTTTTCTGTAAAAACCCTCGGGCTGGTTTCTTTCTTGAATTGATACGATTGTCACCACGACCGCTAACATCGCGGAAGTTTGTTATGTTGCCCTAATCGCAACGATCATAAAGATGTCAGGGATTGAAAGGAAAAAATATTGGTGGCAATCGGTGAATCGGTAGCGTTAACGTTCCATCTGCGAAAAAAAAAAATATTACTATCGAAAATCAACTCAGACAGATATTAATTTCCAAGCAAACTCCATTTTCAGGCATGATTAAAAATTGCGACGTGTGTATGATCTATTCTAAAGAGAAAGAAAAGAAAACAATCACCTGCTTTATCGTTTATTCCCTTGTACTCTAATTGGTTGAATTGACAAAAGGAAGCGTCACAACCGCTGGAAAACCTTCGAATGCCATCTTGACTGTGCATTAATCAATAATATATGCTACCTGGGAAGTCTCCCTATTTTTGTAGATTAACCAAATTTTAAAGATGGCAAACGGAAACATACCAAATCTCCAAAGTTCTGATGGTGTTCCTGTTTTACTCCCGCCTCCTCATCTCGGTTCCTCAAACTATCCAAGGTACCATAGTATATCGGCGCAACATCCATATTTTGATTATATGCAAAGCATGTATATAGATCGATGGTGGATGCTACGTACGCGAATTGCTGTTTTTGTAACATCGGTAACATGCATTGTACTTCGCTTGAAAACAGGATCCATAACAATATTCCGGCCATACCTTGACTCTCACTTAACACAGGAATCTTTTCTTTGAAAACAAGCGAGCGGTGAGTTGGTTTGATTCCGCTTCAAAATATCACCGCTTCACCTCAACATTCTGGCAGTTTTCAGAGAGGGGCTTAGCAAGGGATTAAGAGATAAGAAAAAGACACGACGAAATCTTATTTTATTATTCATTTGTCTCGCAGTAACGCGACACTTTTTTCATCTGGTCACTCATGCATGTAATTTTTGACCCAAAATTCCATCTGAAATTTTTTTTCGGTCACATCTTATGATGTTCGGGATTAACTGGTGAATACATTACAACACTTGTTCGCCATAAACAACATATCAAATGACTGCGCATAACATCATAAATTGCCACCTTGCAACTTAGTTGTTACTTCTTTCGTCTTTATCGTCATAAACTAGAATTCCAACTGACAACATCATATTTTTACCAATGCCCAAAGCGCTCTTAGCTTCTAAATTTTCCAACGATAGATCTACCGTGTGCGTTTTATTGACGTGAGAAGAAAATTTATTGCGACAAATGCCACGATATAACACCATACAAAAGGAGCTTCTAAGGAGACCGTAAATTAAACATGAAATGATCATCTTTTTTTAAAAGACAGGATTATCTTCCTTTCGGTTTAGCATTTTACTCGTTAAAGACGAGAAAAGAAAAAACCCTAGCAATGCCAAGCTATTATTGAAATTGGTTTGCATTTGATAATGAGTTAAATGTTTTCACAAAATTAACATAGTCAACAAATGCTTTCAACGGGGAATGATCTTTCGAAGTTCTGCCAAACAAAGTAACCTTTGTCGCAGTTGTCCTTTTCACAACAAGAATATCACAGAACCTGGTATTCTAAGATAATTTTTTTCCCGGTGTTTTCCTCTTTGATCTTTTACAAAATTTCGGAGCTGTATTTTGTTTACTTTCATCAACTAAGATGAGTTATTAGAACGGCGAACATAAATATAGAAAGGCAACAATTAAAATTAGCCGAAAGTAAAACCACAATTCTACAACTGAGTTAACTGACATTAAGCTACCTTCCTTGCACCTGTTTTAGTTCAAAACTCAAGCTATCTATAATAACTCGGTTGCTTTCATACGCCTTAACTTGAAAGGAAACTGCTTTTACGGCCAAGACTCAAAATTATGAATGATGCAATTCTCACTACATGCGAATCTCTCAAGACTAAGCAAAAAACTTTATATGTTGATCAATTTGAAAACAAAGTTTGAAGGGCTAATATTTGTGACGACTCAAACCCATAGGCCGTAGGAGGTTACACAATGTTTATGTTGATGTGGAGAATGTATTGGTTGCCCTGAGAAAAGTTAAAAAATGCTATGATCGGTAATACTTGTGACCAAAATTGATTACCTGGACCAGCAATTTTTCGGTCACTTATTAAGCAAATAGTTTTTGCAGCCAAATTTTCAAATTTGGTGTTGAAATTAAGTTTTGCGTGCTGCATGCGACGTTTTAGATAGATGCTTAAAATCTGACTTTAATATTCAGTAAAAGTTTTGCATTTCTGTGTCAGAAAGCTGTGAATTCTAAGATAGAAAATATTCAGCTTATTGATTTGACTGATTCTTAGCAACCGTCCAACTGTGATAATTGAAATGAAAAGCCGGTTGATATAATAAAGCATTATTTACTGAGAATAGCCCCTGCTGCTTTTGCAACTTTAGCGGTCGCCTAGTTTTTCTTTTTCTCAACAAGATAAAACCTTTCTTTTAATACATGATAATGTGAGAAATTTACAGTCACGCTAAAGAAGAGAAAAGAGAATTTCATAATAATTTCTTCGGCTTCCAACGTGTAAGCTTACCATAGAAGTAGATCTGCTAGCTTGTCAGCCTCAATAACGTTATTCATTTTTTGGTCAGTCTAAAAAAGCTGGAGGGCTAGTGTAATTATGTCGCTGATGGCGAGGAAGAAAGATTAAAATGAGAAGAAATAAACTACTAATTTTACTCGTATTCACAATCTTGTTTGCCGAGATCTATGAATCTGAAATGTCATGCACACGTTTTCGGTAAAGTTATTGCAGCTTCAAAATATATTCAGATCACGAAAATACATTAAAGCTTTTGGCCTCCAGGGTTATCTTTGACGAGAGCGAAGGGGTGGCGAAAGGTCTTTGTTGCAAGACGGCAAGACCTATTGATAACCGATGGAAAACGAGGTTGACACTTCCGAGGCTTGTAAAAAAATATCTTAATGAGCCTGTGTAACTCCCGCAATGAGTTATTTCTTAGAGCTTCATAGGAATTTTCCTTACCTTTGTTTCTTGGTGTTTCTTGCAAATGGGGAATTATTGTTTTCTTTATTGGGTACTAGGCAGTTTCTCGTAATATTGTTTTGTACTTTGATTATAGAGCAAAACATCTCTTCGTCAGAGAGTCAAGGCGTCAATAAAGTTCTGTACAATTAAACAAGAAAAAAAAAAAGGGAAAAAAACGATAAAAGAAAAATCCTTGACAAAAGGGAACTGACTGCATATGAAATTCGACGCTAACTTTGTAAGAGCCATATTTTTGTTATGTTCAACCCCAGAAATAAGCAATTTTTTAAGGTTATCCAACGAAGAAAATAAAGATGGTAGAGTGGAAGACCGGCGTGGTTCCAGATCTTTCTTTTGCACGCTTTGCCTATTTGATTTCTTCCTGCAGATGTTTTCAATGAACTTTTGTTTGGCGAAATTAACACCAGGCTTTGAAAAAACATCGCGATGATTCTGAATAGATGCAAAGAAAAGAAAACTTTTTCATCTGAGATTTTCCGGAAACTTGTCACTTCATGTAATAAAAAAAATGAGAATCATAACTTTTTTCGGGGTCCTCTCAAATTTAAGGTGAATTTTCAAAAGGACCCACTAGAGGAAGAGGCAATGGCGATTTTTCCGAAACGCAGCCGCCTCTTGACTCCAGCTGGGTTAATTTTGTTGGTCAGATCTCGTAACAAAACAACTTATTCATCTCCTCCGCCCCGCCTTAAAAAGACACATCTTCTTTTTAGAAGTAATCTTTCCTCGATAGGGTTTAGTAAAGCTAAAATAAACCACTTTTCTAAGTCTTATCTGTTCGTCGATCCCGAGTAAATTTGCTTTATTGCGGCTTTTCTTTAAGCTCAGCGTGAAATATTTTCTAGCTTTGAGATCTACCATTGATTTTTCAATTTGTTCATCATTGAAGGTCGTCACGCGATCGAATGTTTTTCGAGCAAAGACCATTTTATATCTCAGTTTACACAGCGAGTTTATTAACGAAGGCTATTTTGAATAGGCTTCTATTATAGCAGTATTACAACAGTGTGATCAAGTAAGCAAATAATGACTGTTTTAGTTTTTCTTGATTAGCCACAGGATTCCTACATGTGAGTCATTCAGAACCTACTTTTTTTTTAAAAAGGTGATTTTCTTAATCGAGGAAAAAGGTCTGAAATCGTGTAAAAATCACAGAGTCTTCAGAAACAACTAAATGTAGCAGCTGCCTTTCGGGAGCTGCTAACAAAATGATAATGATAATAAAAGCAACAGAATCTTTTCATGGATTATTCTCAAGTCGCCTTCCAGATCGACGGTTGCCAGCGGGTCCAAAAATTTGATGTTGACACTTGTGGTGGACGGTGGCGATCTAAATAATTCATGAATCTTCGGAAATGTTGACGAGAGCTGTAGATAAGTAATGATGTCTGCCGCATTACCAGATGCGATAAAAACTTGAGGAGTTTCTGGCTTCTGTTTTAGAAGGAGTAGAGAGGAATTTACGGTTTCTTATTTCCTAAAAATTTTCCCGCGAAATAACGTGAACAGATTAATTGCGCATGACTACAAAGTAGTCGTAGAAAAAAAAATATGGCGACCAGTGTAAAGAAAGTTAGGATACAGACTAAAGTAAAGTACACCAAATCGGTTCCTACCACAACTGTTATGAATGAACCTGATCTTCTTGGCCCTAGGTACCGTCTGAGAGATCTCCTTTCGTCAGATAAAGGTGAAGACAAGGAAAGGTAGGAAAATTTTTCTTTTCTTGATATGAGATTTACGCAATGTTGATTTGTTTTGATCGATGTAAAGTATCCTGGTCCTTTCACCGCTGATTTCTTATCTGCCAAAGTAAGCTACCTTGAATTAACCATTCGACCAGGTTTCCTTATTTGTTGATTACAATGAACGAAAACTATTGGAAGGAAAGCAAAAAACAGGATCAAAATGATTTGAATTTTAGTTATGTATGCATGGTTGCGTGGTAAAATACCGAAGAAGTGTGGCGGGTATATAGTTTAGAGTTATTTAGAAGCTGTCTTGACTCATAATCTTGACTTTATATTATTAAAGGCGTATCCTACTTGCTTATTATAAAATCCAATAATTTTTTTTTTATATTCTCTCGCGTTCAAATAAACATGTACTGTAATGTTTATCTCCCAAGTCAACGTTAACTCCTTGTGGCAAGTACCTTTCGGAAGAGGATTTTTCTTTTGGTTAACCTCTTGCCGTGACCGAAACGAAAAACAAGCTGTCGCTTTTATATCACCGAACTAAGATATTTCGTTTATTCATGGAGTTCTCCCTGGAAAGAAAAATATTTAAATAAATGTTAAAATAAAAACGATACTTGTTATTAAAATTGGATATGCGTATTCGGTATTTGTTTGTTTCTTCATGTAGATTTATTTTGTGATACAAAAACTTTTAGAGAACTGCAGCTGGGTTAATGCCGTTTTCCCCAAAACAATTGATCTCATTAACTTCTTTGCTATTGTAGTCTTTAAAAATCTCTTTGAGGTAAGGCTGCCTAATCTTCTGAATATATTACTGAATGTAATCTCAAAGTGGATCAGACTGTTGAAAGTAAAGGTGCCCTTTTATTTGGCCAGTAAAATTTCCGATTATTATTTATTCTTGAAATATCCAAGAACGTTTGCATTTTTAGTGTAAAGTATAGACACAAAGTTGCTTTCCTTTATGGAATGAATTGTGAATTCAAAGTATTATCCTTTGATATTTGTTTAATTTTTTTTTTCTCATTTGGCTATGCAAGCTTGTGAAAATTTAAGTGAGCCAGTTTTTTCTCGTGGATGAGAGGAAAATTGCAGTTACATTACAAAAATTTATTTGACAGTTTCTCTAGATGGTGGATGTAGGTTTTCCCAGCTCAATTAATAATCATGGACATTGATCTTGAGTCACTGTTAATTCAACCACAAATAATGTCACAATATTCTTACCTCTGTCAATATTGAGCTTTGAGATATTTTATTCCTGGGTGTGCTGGTTTGAATAAATTTTAGGGCCGGAAACACTATCCCCTTTTATTGATTTCTCTGTTCAAAACTGTTTTCAATGACAATAAGAAGGCTAGACTTAGATATCAAGTATTGTATACATTTTAATGGATTTTTAAGTATTTCTCATACTTGTCAACCTTTTATAAATGTCTTTTTATGGCATATATTGTCTTTTCAGTCAAGTATAATGCTTAGAAGCTATGATTTTCACCCAGTTTAATATTAACCCTTAAACTACCATAAGCAGTGAACTTTTAATGTACATGTAACTTCTCCCTGCAATGAAATCCATTCATAATTCAGAAAACAGGTAATGAGAGTATTCAAACTTATCAGGTAGGCATTGTCATCTTGATCTTACACCAAATTCTTGTAACTAATTTACATGTAGATGTATAGTAGCCAAAGAGAAAAATTAACAATCAAATCTTGTGATTTTAACGGTTAAGTTATATGCTTTAATTCTTAAAAATGTCAAAATTTCTCTAATAACTTTTTAATTTCACAGGGTGCGTGTTGAGCACTATGTCCATGACAAGTCATTTAAAGAAAGAGTTAAATTCTATTTTGTAACTAATCAAAGATCTAGTAAGTGATATTAATAATTAGAAATTAAAATCACTGTTATTAACACATGCATCAAAACTAAGATTAATTTAATTTGGTAGTTTCTTATGACAGTTAATTGTGTCAATTTTGAAAATTTATGCTCTGGTTAAACTGATTATTTTCACCCAGCATGTACATTGATTCCTAAATCAGTTGTGTAATTTGATATTGATAAAAGTACCTTAAAAATCTCTGTTACCAGTCAATTTTTTACTGGTGTTATCTTTATAATGAAGTGAAACAAAAAAGTCTTCTCATCAGGACCACTTCTCATGTGACCAAATATCTTCATCAGCAACCAAACCTACCTCGATTAAAACAGGATTAAATATTAATAAACTGAATTATGTGAGAATTGTATGAACCTTAAATATGTTAATTCATGTAAACTGGAGGTAAATTGACACTTATTCTACAGAGAAATTATTTTAAAACATTTCATAAGTTTTAGTGATCCACCGATGGTTAACAACACAGGTAAATTAAGAATGAAAAGAATACCTTGTTTTATCAACCTCTTTTGTTTGATATGTGCTCTTAAAATTTATCCCTTTAATAACAGCTGTGATCAATTATTTGTCTAGGTATAAGATGGCAAATACTTCGCTTCACTCTAAAGATAGTGTCATGTGTATTGTATGTGATCCGGAGCGTCTATGATGTAGACCCAAAGCGTGCTGGCGGGTAGGTTTATATGGCCATTCATTAGTATTAAGTATCGAACATTAAGTATCCTCATTTGTGAATAAATAACTTGACTGTGCGATCTTTGTTCAAGGTGCTAGGCCTAGTTGTTTAAAGGGCCTAAAACACTATGTGGCAGATAAATCAGTATCTAGTGGATAATTGTCAACAAAACAAAGCACACTGTCCATGGGATAGAAATTTATCTGGTGGATATAGTTGTAGTGTCGTTACATAATATGGTCATACGCTAGGGCCCGGATGTTAACGCATGAGGCGAGCTAGGGAAGCGAGTGTAGATATATAGTAGTGAGAGCATGAATTAAAGGAGCATTCGAGTAGAGCACTCGCCTGTATTCAAAGCCACTTGCCCTCCATTACATTGGCGACGAGGATTCAGAGCCCAACACAGCGTATGATTTTAGATGATCTTCATACCAAAGACGTGTGAGAGACATGGCCACAGCGCTACCCGCATTTCCCAAGTTTGATGTCTCTGAAACGAGCACACAAGCTACACGATGGAAGAAATGGCTCTCCAGATTCCGCAACCTACTGGTCGCAATGAACGTGACGAATAAGCGAAGACAATGAGCTCTTCTACTCCACTATGCTGGCGCAGCGACGAATGAGATTTTTGACACGCTCCCCAACACGACAGTGGGAGAAGACGATGATCCGCTTGAAAAAGCCATGCAAGCCTTGACGATTTATTTCACTCCCAAACAAAACCGTCAGTATGAAATTTATGTTTTTCGTCAAGCCAAGCAAGAAAGGAATGAAACCATCTCAGCATTTCACACCAGGCTGAGACAGTTGGCTGCTACTTGGGAATTTGATGATGTAGATCGTGAGATCAAAATCCAAATAGTTCAAAGCTGCAGTTCTCACAAGCTGCATACGAAAGCACTTGAGAATCCAACGTACACCCTAACACAACTGCTGGATGCTGGAAGGGCCATGGAACTTTCCAAAACACAAGCTGCTAAGATTGAGGAGAATCAATCGGTCAACAATTTGTCTTCACGTCATGGGAATTGAAGACGAAGGGATCGGAAATCAAACAAAGATGGCGGATGTCAAACCGAGAAGAAATCACGTGACCGGAAATCACGCAACGGTGGTCATGAAGACCAGAAATCAAGCCCAAAATGCCGTAATTGTGGTGGTAATTACCCCCATCGTGGAGGAAAAACATCCTGCCCTGCCTCTCAGGCCACCTGCCGAGGCTGTGGAAAATTGAACCACTTTGAGGCCGTATGCCAATCCAAGGACAAAGGTGAATCAAGGGACACGCGCCGTTCCACCTTACACAAAGTTGGTGAAGAAGAGTCGAGCGACGAAGAGGAAGTATACACCCTCTCTCTAGGCACAAAGGCATTGAAAGATCAACCCTTCTTTAAGATTTAAGTGTGTGGCACACCTGTGACAATGATGGCAGACTCTGGAGCAAGTATTAACATTCTGGATGAGAAGGAGTACCGCAGGCTACCCAACCGCCTTAACCTCGAGCCAAGCAACGTAAAGATATATGGCTATCAATCAAAGGCCCCCTTTCGTGTCCTTGGAAAATTCACCACCGCACTCGAGTCAGAAACAAAGAAGCTTAGTGACAGGTTATATGTTATAATAGGATCTGGTGGCTCCCTGCTAATCTGGAGGGCTTCACAAGGGCTTAACCTACTTCAAACTGTTCAGCAAATCGGAGGCCAACTGTCAAAAGCGAGAACAAATGCGCCCGAAAATCTGATTGAGGAATACGATGACCTGTTCCATGGACTAGGCAAGCTCAAGAACTATCAGATAAAGCTGCACATCGACGAAAATGTACCACCTGTTGGACAACCGCACAGAAGAGTCTCCTTCCATGTGGGTAAGCAGTTAGAAGAGCAGCTACAACACAATGAAGAGTTAGGTGTGATTGAACATATTGAAGGCCCCACACCCTGGGTGTCTCCTATAGTGGTTGCTCCGAAGCCAAAATCTCCAGGCAAGGTATGCGTGTGTGTGCATATGCGCCAGGCGAACAAGGTGATAAGACGTGAGCATCACGTCACACCCACTATCAAAGAGATGATTGGAGACTTGAATGGAGTTAAGGTCTTTACCAATCTAGATCTTAACCAGGGTTACAACCAGCTCGAATTGGCACTGGAGTCTCGATACATCACCACCTTTGGTACCCACATGGGCTTAATGCGCTACAAGTGTCTCAACTTTGGAATATCAAGTGCAGCTGAAATCTTCCAAAATGTGATCTGAGAGACTCTGGAAGGCATTGATTGTGCGAAAAACATCAGTGATGACATCCTGGTCTTTGGCAAGTCACATGAAGAACATGATCAGAACCTAAGGGCTGTCTTCCAGCATTTAAGAGAGAAAGGCCTGACCCTCAACAAGAGCAAGGGTGAGTACAGCAAAGACAAGTTGGAATTCTTTGGGTACGTGTTCTCTAAAGACAGCATAGCATCAGACCCGAAGAAAGTTGAAGAAGTGGTCAATCTTTCGACACCATCCACAGCATCAGAGGTTCGCAGCCTGCTGGGGATGACAAATTACTGTTCAAGATTCATCCCAGATTATGCCACTAAAACTGAGCCCCTACGCAAGCTGACCCACAAGGACCAACCGTGGTGTTGGACAACAGAGCACGACTGGGCAGTTAACCAGCTGAGAGAAGCACTATCCAGCACACCCGTCACTGCCTATTTTGATCCGGAAAAGGAAACAGAAATCTCGGTTGATGCCAGTCCAGTAGGCTTAGCTGCCATTCTCTCACAAGTTGACCAGAAGACCGAAGAAAGACATGTGGTCACCTATGCAAGTCGTTCCCTTACAGCAACCGAACAGCGGTACAGCCAAACAGAACGGGAGGCCCTCGCCGTGGTTTGGGCTTGTGAGGACTTACACTTGTATGTCTATGGGAAGCCTATTACAGTCTACACAGACCACAAACCCCTGGTGACCATCTATGACAATCCAAGTTCTAAGCCTTCCGCACGAATTGAAAGATGGGCACTAAGACTTCAGCCATATCAGGTCACAGTCAAGTATAGTAGAGGTGAAACAAACCCGGCAGACTACTTGTCACGGCACCCGGCAAAGAATGCAGCCCAAACGACCCATCAGCAGAAGATAGCAGAGGAGTACATCAATTACCTAGCGACTACTTCGACTCCCAAAGCTTTGAAGACACAAGACATTGAAGCAGCTACTCAAGCTGATGCCACCCTTCAAGGCATAGCCGAGGCTATCATGAAAGGCAACTGGCACCTTGTAGTCAAACGCCCTGGTGTCAACCTTACCGAGTTTCGACTCCTAGAAAGAGTGAAGGACGAGCTAGCGGTAAGTGCATCAGGCAACCTCATCCTGCATGGAACCCGCATAGTTATCCCAAAGAGTTTACAGGAACACGTGGTTAACCTAGCACATGAAGGCCATCAAGGGCTCGTAAAAACCAAGTCTCTATTGCATGAGAAAGTCTGGTTCTGGAACATCGACAAACTGGTGGAAAGCAAGGTTAGGTCATGCAGCGCGTGCCTGATCACTACTCCTGAATGCAAGAGAGAACCCCTACAGATGTCACCACTCCCAGCAGCTCCATGGAAAGAACTCATTGTGGACTTTGCTAACCTTCTGAATCAAGAGTACCTACTTATGATTACGGGCGACTACTCCAGATACCCAGTGGTAGAGATAGTAAAATTGACCTCAGCAGCAATGGTAATACCTAAGCTAGACAAAATGTTCTCGGAATTTGGAGTTCCAGACGTAGTCAAGTCCAACAATGGTCCCCCGTTCAACAGCAAGGAATTCGCGTCATTTGCAGATGACCTTGGCTTCAAGCATCAAAAAGTCACTCCAAAATGGGCCAGAACAAATGGAGAAGTCAAACGATTTGTGTGCACCGTAAAGAAAGTCATCAAGACAGTGAAGTTAGAATGTAAGAACCCCAAACAGGAGCTGAACAGGCTACTAAGAAACTACCGCGCCACACCACACAGTACAACGAGAGTGGCTCCAGCAACAGCACTATTTGGAAGACCGATGAAGATGAAACTTCCCGAGTTGACAACACCCCGGTCAGCAAAGGCTAAGATTAAGAAGCACGCAGACAACAAGCGTTATGTAAAGCCTTCAACCATCAAAGAAGGTGACACAGTGTTTGTCAAGAGAGACGACTCTAGGAAGAAAAGTGACACGCCGTATGACCCCAGGCCGCACATCATCGTAGGGAAGAAGGGATCCATGGTGACTGCACAAGATGATGATGGCGTTCAGGTGACAAGGAACTCTTCGTTCTTCAAGAATGTCCCTGTGGCAGCAGAAGAAAACGCTACTACAGAGACCGGCAAGGATCTTGTTGACGTTACACCTGATGTTACACCTGAAGCCGCAGATGCACCGATGCAGGCTGATGTCCCACCGTCGAGATGCTATCCGCTGCGTGTGCGAACACGCCCAGTCAAATTGGACGACTATGTTTGTGGCTGAAAAGCGGACAGCATGTGAACTGTTGAAGACTTTGTTTAGAGTTGTGTTTGGACTCCTTTAAGCCTTAGAAACATTGAACACTTTTGCAATCCTGTTAGGCCTTAAGGACTTTGAAACTCAATTTGCTTTGTTTCCTTTTAAGTTGCATATCATGCCAGGCGGGTTTTTGCTTCAAAGAGGGGAGAGATGTAGTGTCGTTACCTAATACGGTCATACGCTAGGGCCCGGATGTTAACGCATGAGGCGAGCTAGGGAAGCGAGTGTAGATATATAGTAGTGAGAGCATGAATTAAAGGAGCGTTCGAGTAGAGCACTCGCCTGTATTCAAAGCCACTTGCCCTCCATTACAATAGTGTTATCCATCCTTCAAACAGCTGGGGCCTTGTCTCTAGAGGAGTGTTGAAATGAGGAAAAAAGCCTGTTTTGGTTTATACAAATACATGCAAATTTAAAATGTCACAAACTAGTTGTGAACATGCTCACATCTCAACTCACCTGATAACCAGTGCTGTTACCATAATTTCCGGCCGTTTACCCACACGGTCGATTACCTGCACCGGCTGATTATTGCATATGGCGAAAAAAAAAAAAAAGTCAACAGATTACCTGCACTGGTAGAAAACCCGCACCTTAAAAGCAGAGAAAATTTGTACAAAAAGGCTCTAGAATTCATAATGTTTCACTCTCGACAGAATGTGAATTCGTGGCCACATTTTGTGCGAGCGATTGTTCAACGCCATGTTGAATTGTTGATTTCTCAAAAAAATCGATATCTCCAGTTCTACTGGGCTTAACAAGTCCCTTAAAACGGGAAAATTCTCTTCAGCTCAAGCTAGTGTTTACTGGAAATTTGTTACTGATGCCCTGGATACCCTTAGATTATTTTTGTCGCCATCAAGATTTTGTGTACATGCGTGCTGATAAAAATCTGTTCGTCGTGCAACTAATTGTGCTTGAAATAAACTTGAGTTGGCATCATGTTTTTGTGCCGCTTTGTAGCACTCTTAATACAGTAAAATTCATTTGAGAGGTGGAAACGCAGATAGGTGAGAATTTTTTTCAGTTCAACTACCAGTAGATTTCAAAATTGTCACATAACCCGCATCTCCCTATAACCCGCAGTGGTGCATGTTTAGGCAAAATCAACAGATTACCTGCAGGTAAATGGCTGGAAATTATGGTACCTGTAGCATCTTTGTTATTTTATAAGCATTGTTGTTTTCATTGAAGACTTAACTTCTACAAATACTATAATAATGATTTACTCTCAGAAGTTATCAACATGTAACTTCTCCCTGTAATATCTATACTGGTACATTATCCTGCAAATAGGAAATGAAAATACTCAAAACTTATTTTGGGTATTATTTTAAAACTGTTAATTGTTATCTTGATCTAATACCAAACTCTCATCTGTAATTTTCAAGGAAGTGTATAGCAGATAGAGAGGAGAATTAACAATCAGATCTTGGGAGTTGTGGGGTTAACTTTATTTTTTGTGACTTTGATCTCAATTAACAGTTCTGGTTGTCCAGATAATAGAACTGCCAACCCTGAGTGGGCTTGTCCTGTATATCCTGGAGAGAAGTAAGTTTTTATACGCTCTATTTTCCTTTAGAAAGAACCTCCTCAAGTTTAATACATCAGGGCTTTTGGGTATGGAATTTAGTAGCAGGAAAATAGAGCTAGAAAGGGATAGTCGGGAGAATACTCTTCATGTTGTCTGAATTGAAAATATTAGCTCAGCAAGGGAATTCTGTGTAGTAATAAGGGGGATCCAAGGTAATCTTTAAAAGAAAAAGTCACCTTTTGGCAACCTTTACTGGTAATACAGTCATCCTAGGAAGAGAGTTTGGTCACTGAATAAAACAGCCTTTTAACGGATTAGGACACTTGCTTTTGAAATTGTGATGGTTTAGTGAGCAGAAAGCTAACTTTGCAACACTTTCAAATTTTTCAATTTTTGCCGAACTAGAATTAAAATTAATCTAATTTCTGATGTCTGATACTGGGGCTTTGGCACATTATAGCATTTTTACTTGTTCTCTCTCAACAGATATTGGTGGTCATTGCTGTGGGTTGACAGACCACCTTTGATATGGATTTTACAGGTACAGGTGTTGAAGTGAATAACCAGTAACAGTCTAATAATAATAAAAATAGTAATAGTAATAATAAATAATAATAATAATATGATATATCATTCTTCTGTCTTGTGATATGACATTCATAATTAAGGTGCTCTACTGTTAGTTTAATTATCTAGAAAGTATATTTTCTCTTCAATTCAGCGCTTGTTAAAAAGCTGACATTTCAACCTTAAAACTCTGTTATGGGAATATTTGGTGGGTTACTACAGAGAAAAAGATGGCATGTCCTGTCAAATCTCACCATGTTCATGGGGCTGAAGCACCCATACCCAAAAATTCTTGTTCCCAAAGGTTGCAAAGAGTTACTGGATAAAACCACTTTCCCACTAAAACACACATCAAACATTTAAACATTAAGGGAATAGTTGTGAGGGAAGATTGAGATCCTGATTGGTTGTAGCAAGCCGCATTGATCAGGCTGATATGAGGGGGTCTTAATTGATATGTGAAAATTGCTGATTTACAAGTTCTAGCTCAAAGGCTTTGATTCAAATGACCTTGAAAACCACAAGGAGTCAAGAAGAACTGAAAGCCAATAGAGCAGTTGTGAAAAATTTACTTATTGTAATGTTAATTTCCTAATTGCCATTTGTTAAGATGCAAACTCTAAACAGTTCAGTCTTAAAATGTACTTTCCATGCCTAATCAAGAAAGTTCTCATCATACTTTTTGACCTTTTAGGTAATGTGAGACAGAAAGAATTGTGTCAAGTGGTTTTTTGTTTTTTTCTTTATTTGGTTTGCAGACAATCATTGCAGTTTACAGTATGCTGGAAGCCATCTTACTAAGTTACTTAACCTTCAAGGTACAGTGGAGTAATTCCTTATTTTAATGCACCTAATTTGAAAGGCTTTTGATTTCATACTTTTCATGCAATACTTCTTATGACATTTTTACCTTTTCCCTAATTTCCAGGGAGGTTCAGTTATTGGTCAAATTGTAAATAGTCTCCTTATTGCAGAGGTTTTGTTAGGAATGCCTTTCTTAATATCTGTAAGTATTATCAATATATGTTTCATGGCTGTCAAAAATTTTACGTTTGAAGTTTTTGTCCATCTTTCAGAATAATTTGAAGTTATTCTGCCCAAATTTGAACTATTTTCATACTTGTTTAATTGATTTTCTGTTGCAGATATTTTATAGCAGACTGAGAAATTTGTGGATACCTTTGTTTTTAAATATTTGGCTTGCCAAGAATACATTGGATGCCATGCTTGTGAGTATAATTGTTTATTATGGGGAAGAGCGTCTCATTCTTTCTTAATTGTAACTTGATAGACACTACATGTACTAAAATGCAAAGTGAAGGTAAGAAATATTTGATTGGTTGTTGCTTTACAGAATGATCTTCACCGACTTGCTTTGCGTCAGCAGTCAGCAGTATCCCAAAAAGTTCTTGTTGTAATTGGAACTGTTTGCTGTATCTTATTCACTGGGTAAGATTGAACTTTAACAATTTTATCAGTTGAGAAACTAAAGTTTAATGTTATTTTTCAACAATATGATGATATTGCCTTCACTAATGAATAAATGATTTAACTATTCATTTGACAGAATATGTGGCATTCATCACCTTGAGAGACCTGCTTCACAGTGGGACTTTTTTGAGTGTATCTGGTTTGTGATGGTCACCTTTAGTACAGTGGGTTATGGTGAATATACTCCAAGTGACTGGCCAGCAAGGATGTTTGTTATGATCATGATAGCCTGTGCTATCATTATGCTACCCATTGAGGTGAGGATCTGTTGACTGAGGGAGTTAGGAAACACAGTGTTAGTTGGTCTGATTCAGTTCTAAAAGTGTAGAATTGACCATTTTACAGTTGTGTACTTAGTTGCCAAGCCTTTGATTCAGAGTGAGGCTGAAGGTGACCTTGTTGTCATAGAGACCTGTATCTACTTAGCATGATAACAAAGTGATTTACATACATATGGCACGATCCTCGCAGTAGATAGCGCTATTTAAGCAATAGCGAAAATCAGACCTGAAAAAAATCAGGCCTGTATGGGATTCGAACCACTGACCTCTGCGATACTAGTGCAGCGCTCTACCAATTGAGCTAACAAGCCAACTGGGAGCAGGCTGTTAAGTTGATTAGTAATAAACCCGTGAAAGTGATAATTCAGATACAATGAACTTCATATGAGAAGGTGTAGTCTGATCGTCCGGGTGAGTGTAGTCCTGAGAAGGACTGTTGTCGGTGGCAGTGACTGACGTTTCGACAACCTGTGCGGAAGTCATCATCAGAGTCAAGTGAATGATTGTTGTCAGTAGAATGTTCTTATTCCAGTTCGTGTGAAATGATCGGTTGGTTTTGCCGTGATGTTATTGGCTGTAAGACTCAAGTGACGTAAGTCGTTCGTGATTGGTCTGTTTCGGTCTGTCGGTAAAGCTAGGTTGTTCTTTTTCGGTCGTTTGTGATGTTTATGTCGTGAATGAGTCGTTTGTATGGGGCGGGTAGTTGTTGACATCTGTTTAGGGGAGTCTGTTCTAAGTTAGTAAACCAGCTTTCCAGAGTCAGTCGTTGAAAATAGTCAGTGCTGTAGGTTAGGCATTGCGCAGAGTCCCAGTCAATGTTGTGGTTGGTAAGTCGATGGTGTTCAGCAATGTGATTGCTGACATCACCTTTCCTCATCGTCCATCTGTGTTCAGTCAGTCTTGTTGTGAGGTTTCTGCCAGTCTCACCGATGTAGGAGACTGTTCAGATACCTGATGACTACAAACTAGTGTCATTTGATGTGAAATCACTGTTCACAAGTATTCCACTTCAATTAGCATTACAATGCACTGAGACTGCAATCCGAAAATCTACCGAACCACTACCGCTACCGACAGACGACATCATGGACTTGCTAAACATTTGCCTAACGTCTACTTACTTTCAGTACAACGGTAAACACTACAAACAGTTACACGGCACTGCCATGGGGTCTCCAGTTTCTGTTGTTATAGCAGAAATTGTGATGCAGAACATCGAGGAACGCGCCCTTTCGACTTGCCGACAAACGATACCGCTTTGGTTACGTTACGTTGACGACACATTCACCGCCGTTCGACAGGACGAAATTGACGCATTCCACAACCACCTTAACGAACAAAACACTGACATACAGTTTACCAGAGAAGTCAAAGAAAATGGCAAACTTCCTTTTCTAGACTGCCTGGTAAGCCACAACGACAACTCATTACGAACGACAGTTTACAGGAAACCGACACACACCGACAGATTAGTAGACGAGTCATCCTACAACCCTACATCACACAAAGCCACAACTATCAGAGCTCTAACACGACGCGCACAACTAGTATGTGACTCGACAGACAGCTTATCCGACGAGAACAAATACCTTCACCGTGTTTTTACGAAGAACAACTACAACAACGACTTCATCCGACGAAACACTCACCGACCCACTACCACTACCGAAACAAATGACACCGCAACCCCTACGACTACAGCAACCATACCGTACATAAAAGGTATGTCTGAAAACATCTTGCGCATCTTACTACCCTTCAATATCCGCGTCGCCCACAAACCCATCACCACACTACGTCAGTTACTAACCAACGTTAAAGACAAAGACGAACCGAGGAACAGACAGGGAACGATTTATAAGATCAATTGTTCCGACTGCCAAGCCTCCTACATCGGTGAGACTGGCAGAAACCTCACAACAAGACTGACTGAACACAGACGGGCGACGAGGAAAGGTGATGTCAGCAATCACATTGCTGAACACCATCGACTTACCAACCACAACATTGACTGGGACTCTGCGCAATGCCTAACCTACAGCACTGACTATTTTCAACGACTGACTCTGGAAAGCTGGTTTACTAACTTAGAACAGACTCCCCTAAACAGATGTCAACAACTACCCGCCCCATACAAACGACTCATTCACGACATAAACATCACAAACGACCGAAAAAGAACAACCTAGCTTTACCGACAGACCGAAACAGACCAATCACGAACGACTTACGTCACTTGAGTCTTACAGCCAATAACATCACGGCAAAACCAACCGATCATTTCACACGAACTGGAATAAGAACATTCTACTGACAACAATCATTCACTTGACTCTGATGATGACTTCCGCACAGGTTGTTGAAACGTCAGTCACTGCCACCGACAACAGTCCTTCTCAGGACTACACTCACCCGGACGATCAGACTACACCTTCACATGTTACCCCCGGGTTCAAACCATTTACTGCAGAACTTCATATGAACTTCATATATTTCATTGTATCTGAAAGTGATTTACATTTGAAAGGTAGCAAGGTTTGTATCATAACAAGGTCAGCCCTAGCCTCACTCCCATTCAAAGGCTTGGCAACCAAGCACACAACTGTAAAATGGACTATTGACTAGCAGATGGAGTGCATTGTAGTCAAGTGTTGCAAAACCAGAACCAATTAGCACATTGTACTCACAACAGCCAATCAGGAACAAAAGAAAATGTCTCTAAAAGATGATAAAAACTCCAAGTGAGAACAAGAAAACTCTTTAAGTATAGGACAATTTAACACAGGTAACAAAACCACGACTGGTAGTACTTTGAATCTTATTAGCAGAGAGTGTGGCACATATCTTATCAAAATTCTCACAAAACAACAGTAATTTAAACTTAATGCAGTGTGAAACTCAATTGAGTCCATAAGATAAACTGCATATTAAAGAATCTCTGATGAATGGTTAGTTTTTTTCTGTCGGGGAATAGACTCACAGCAGATGTATAGTGAAAAAAAGTTGTGCTGAAATATTCACAAGATTTTTCCATATTTAGCAATGGAAAGGCTTGCTGATGAGGTGAATACCTATGGCTTTGAACACAATCATTTTAGGGCTCCAAATTCAATTTTTTAATAGGTTGCCTTTTGGTGACCTTAAATGTAAAATGATCTCTATAAAAAGTTTTGGTCTCCTTATCAATGCATAATGATTGTTATAAGTTTATTTTTGAATTATTTTCTTAGTTGGAGCAGCTGGCCTTCTTGCTAGTCTCTCGTCAGAAAGAGGGTGGTACATTTAATCGCATGCTGGCTGGTTCTGAAAAACATGTGGTATTATGTGCAACAATACTACGGCCAACTATGCTTATTGACTTCTTGAATGAGTTTTATGCTGATGCCAGCTTACAGGTTTGTACATTTTCTTTGTTAATTTTATAATGACATTTTCTTTGAATGGTCTGAAATTGCAGGCAAATGAAATAAGATACAAGCATAGAGTAGGGTGAAATGCCCGATACTAATTTGTGTAAACAAAATGATTTTGTGTCCAAATAGTTTTCTCTATAGTCGAAGTTTTATGCTTGACAGTAAACAAAAACACCAGGGCCTACTGTAATTTCCGGCCATTTACCCGCAGGTAATCTGTTGATTTGGCCTTAAATACGCGCCTCTGTGGGTAATAGGGAGGTGCGGGTTATTTGACAATTTTGAAATCTACTGGCGGTTGAATTGAAGAAAATTCTCACCTACCTGCGTTTCCACCTCTCAAATGAATTTTATTGTATTAAGAGTGCCACAAAGTGGCATGAAAACATGATGCCGACTCGAGTTTATTTCAAGCACAATTAGTTGCATGACGAACAATTACTATCGGCACTCGTGTAAACAAAATCTTGATGGTCACAAAAATTAACCAAGGATAACCGGCGCATCAGTAACAAATTTCCAGTTAACACTAGCTTCAGCTGAAGAGAATTTTACCGTTTTACATGTAAGGGACTTTTTAGGCCCAGTAGAACCAGAGATATCGATTTTTTTGAGAAATCAACATGGCGTTGAACGATCGTTCCCACAAAATGTGGCCACAAATTCGCATTCTGTCAAGTATGCAACGTTGTGAATTGTAGAGCACATTTGTACAAATTTCCTTTGTTTTTAAGGTGCGGGTTATCCACCAGTGTGGGTTATCTGTTGACTTTTTTTTTTTGCTGCATGCAATAATCTGCTGGTGCAGGTAATCGGCCATGCGGGTAAACGGTTGGAAATTACAGTAAATATTTGAAAGAGCAATAGAGGTAATCCATATGAAGCTACCATGTTGATTACTGAGCTATAAATTTTGTAAGCCATGTCCCTGGATACATATCAAGTCCAGAATCATAGATGACAATGATGGCTTTTCATTTTCTCTGGGGTTTACTTGTGATGGACTGGTGTTCTGCCAAGAAAGCTATGGGAACAGGGATAAGCACTTCAAGTATTGAGCCATTTAAGCCTTTTCTGTAGCTTTTGTGTTATCTCATAGGATTCCCATGTGGTTTTACTCTGTCCATCAGAGCTCGACAGCACACTTAGAATCCTTTTACAAGTGCCGCTATGGTCCCAGAGAGTCACTTACTTAAAAGGATCTGCACTCATTGATGAAGACCTTATAAGAGCCAGGTAAGAGAAAAAAATGAAACAAATTATTTTAGTTGTGTACAACATGCCAGGAGTTGAATATAGGGTGATTGATAATCCAATCCAACTGGTAGGGGGCGTAGACCCAGGGTCACCCTATCACAAGTTCAGTGTTGCAACCACTCAGTCGTGGCAGGCTTATTTTGATACCATATTGTGATGTTTAATTCAATTTAGTGCTTTATTGTCAGGGTTGAAGATGCTGGTGGATGCTTCATCCTCACTGACAGATATGCAGTTGACAGGGAGGCTGCTGTAAGTTGGAATGAGTAGTTCTTGATGGTTATCCCCTGTACTGTCTGTCACTCTCTTCTAATTTACATATACATCTAAAATTCTGATGAGTCCCTCTGGCAGAATTTTTTGGTGTTTCAGTCATGAAGTTTCCAAGGAATTAATGAATGGTTCTTCTTAAATAAGAAAGAAATCCTGTAAATAATTTATCAGTCGAATTTATTTAAAGTTAATGTGGATGTTGTGCATGAAACAGCTGTTCTCATTTAGGACAAGCACACCATTTTGAGGACATGGGCTATTCAGGACTTTGCTCCACATACTCCATTGTATGTACAGATCCTCAAGCCAGAGAACAAGTTTCATGTCAGCTTTGCAGGTTAGAGAATTGATGTTCCCATCTTTCAAATATTTAATTTGAAGCCATTGTTTGAAGACAGTCTTTACTTGATCAATTACTAGTGAGAATCGTAATTACTAAGAAAAAGACAATTTGAGGTAAAATCACAGTTTTTTTTTGGTGAGCAAACCTAGCTCCTCAATTTCAATGACTGTGTAACTCAACTCTCTACAATGCTAGTTACTGAATCAAATTTTTGTAGAGCTATTTAATACCTGACCCTTTAACTTCCATGAGTGATCAAGACAGAATTTCTCCTTACAATATCAATACAACATCAAGCAGACAAGCAATGAGAATAAATATTAACTAGGGGAATATTAGTTGATCCAGTATCAGATTCTCCAAAGTAACATAAGAACTGTATGTTGGGTAGTAAGGAGAGTTACTAATGAGATCATGGGAGTTAAAGGGGCTAAAGCATTAATTTACCACCCATTGTTTTGGAAGATACAACAAAAACTTGTTCAATTACATGCAGCATTCATTGGGATGCATGATAGCGCACTAGTACTTCTAATTTTTTACAGTTGACAACTCTTTCAATTGATACCATTGTGTTATGGTCATTTTCAGAGCATGTTGTCTGTGAAGATGAAGTCAAACATGCACTCTTAGCTAGTAATTGTGTTTGCCCAGGAATTTCCACATTTTTCACTCTGCTTCTTCACACCCTTCATGAACAGTAAGTTAGATTGCTATCTATTTTAAGTTAAGCTTTTTAACATTTATTCAGTACAGTGGTGTTGTGTAGGGGCTGTATGACCATTACAGAAAGGAATCAGCAAAGCTGTAATTTTTGGTGTATAAGTTTTTGCTCATGCTTCAATTGTTGAATGGAAACTGCTAAGTGTCCAAACACTACTGTGATGTGAAATACTCAGCTCCTCAAGAGAAGGAGTTTTTTTTATTATAGTTTTTGATGTTTCATTTTGTGCTAATTGCAGTTTGATCACTGTTCAAGATTCCCTCATACAAAACTGACTATTCTGATTCAGGGGAAAAAAAGCAATGACTTCCACCTAATTTCAAGTTTTAGTTTAAAGTTCAATTTAGTGAAAAGGGTCTTGTTTTTCTCCTTCAGAGCACTTTTCAATTGAATGTCGTGAAAACAAAACCAAGCAAATCACAATGGCCGTTCAGAAGAAAAGAAAATACCCTTAAGAGCCAATGAGAACTCAAAGTAAAAAACAAGTTAACTGCCTAACATGTGGGAAAATGTGGGCGACCAAGTTGTGATTGGTTTTAGTTTTGCATCTGATTGGTTGAGAAAGTGGCATGAGTTTTCTGGACCAATCACAGAGCAAAGTTGAGCAAAACCAATACAATCTTCAACACTTAATTGAAAATGGCTGCAATGTTATTGGTTAGATTTGTTTAATTGACCATTGTAATGGTAGCAGCAGGGTAAGTGTTGAATAAACTGACTCAGGACCATTTTCAGAGTTTCTGATTGCCTGTGTGCAGTTTTAAACATCATAGTCATCATGTTTCTTCTACCCACTGAGTGAATTGATACACATCACTAACTCTGCCTTTGATTTTTTTTTTGTCAACTAGGAGTGGATCAGAAGATTGGCATGAAATATATGGTAAATGTGCAGGAAATGAAATTTATGACATCCGCCTGGAGGACAGTAAGATCTTCAAACCATATGCACAGAAGTCATTTACACATGCTGCTTTTCATGCACACAAGAAGTGAGTAATGATTTTCCATGATTGTTGTGAAGTGGTAATCCTCAAATTATTATATAATTATAAATTGAAACAGAGGTGTTTTAGAGAACATTTTGGGTTGGTAATTTAAACAGATTCTAACGTATGTTAGGGTTTCAAAAAATGAATGAATGTGGAGGTTTCCAAACAGGTGGACTTTTTTAAGTAAATTGATGTTGGTCATAAGAAGAGACGGAAGTTGCAGCCAGAAACCTTTATCTTGTGTGGTATTTCACGTTAGTGTCACTAACTTTACTCCTTTAGGTATGGTGTGACGCTCTTTGCAGTTCATTCAAGTGGAAAAGGCTCCCGCATTCTGTTAAACCCAGGCCCAACCCATACCATGAGTAAGGAGGATCGGTGTTTCTATATCGCCATCTCCAGTGAAGAAGACACCGCATTTAAAGCCTACAAAGAGCCCAAAAACTCAGTTGGTTTATTTAAAGGAAGTTTTCGGCACAAAAATAACTCATTTATCACAGCAAGCTCTGTGGCTCTTGAGCTTAATACAGACTCGTTTGAAGCAGGTATTGCTCAGAAGTCACATACATGCTCATGTTTTAGTCCCTTATACTCTCAAGATCTCGTTAGTAATTCTCCTTACTCTCTGCCATACAATCCTAATGATTTCAGTTAGAGAATTTTGCACAGGATCAAGCTAAAATACTCGGGTTGATTTTTTCTTTATTCTCATCTCTTGTCTGCTTGGCCTTCAAAGGAGAAATTCTGCCTTGATCACTCATGGGAGTCAAAGGGTTTACCTATAAGCAATCAGGTCTTCTGGAAATAGGATATTACATGCATCAAAGTCACTCATTGAGTCTTAATTTAAATTTTGTTTTTCATGTTTTTGAAGAGTGAAAATGAAGCAAAGCATCTCTTTTAGAAAGGGAAGTTTCAACCAAAAAGCATTAAATGTATTTCCCAGTTGACAATTTTCCCAAACATGGGTTACAATCCAAATTGCACCGCTTATGGTAATCACATGTGGGATGCTTTCTATTATGGGTGCCCTTTACTTGTTGCGCTAAACACAAAGCAGTGTTCAAGACCATTTATGGTCGTGAGTTGTGAAAGTGATTTTTGAGTGAACTTGAGAGAACTTTGAGTCTTCTCTGTCATGCGTTCAAAGGCTTAACTCTTTTTTTAAATGGGGATTTTGCATACGGGGCACTGTGATCTCTTAGACTGTTAAACCAACATGCACATACACATGCTGCAATTCCATTTGAGTAATCAGATGGTTCCTAGTATTCTCTTTGAAGTAATTGTTACTTTTCTTAATATTTCTGCTGAATTTGGGTGAGCTTGGACCATGAAATATTACTGAATAAAATTTCCAACCAGTGGTTTGAGTCAATGGTAAGGGCCACAGTTTTACCACACTTAACTACAGTCTTACCACTCTTCTCCAGTAGGACTTAAGTATCTTGATGAGGCTCCAGTTAATGGTGTTGGACATACCAGCTCTGGCGATCAAGTGACGTCCTCAGCATCAGTTAAACTAGAGAAGGGAACTTCTCCCACTAAGCCATCACGAGGAATCAAAGAAGTTGTTTTTGATATAGCAGACTCAAGACGATCATCAAATTCTGAGTATGTATTCAATGAAACAGATTCCGAGGATGAACGACGCGAAGAACAGGAATTTAGTTTGCTGGATGACACCAGTAGGATACCCAGGTAATAGATAGTGGGAGGAATCAGCATAAGGGTCAGAATTTTACCGGCAACTTCCAAACTGCACACAAGTGTCCATAATTTTTTCAAGGGTAAAATTACTTTTCTATGATAAAACAGCTACAGATTGAATAACAGCTTTATGAAATTGCCAATTATATGTTTCCCATTATGGTACTGGTATGAATTTCCTGTGTAGAGTTTGTTGTTGTTGTTTTTTTTTAAATATGCATATCCCGAAAGGAAGGTGTTGACAAATAAGCTCCTGTAATCAGGGAATGACTAAGCTGGACTGTGATATCTAATTGTGGAGAGGGAGAAACCCTGTCTTCCAATTGGTATTATTAAAAAAATTGCATTACATTTGGAAAGCTTCATATTTGACTTGAATGTTTTTCTCCTAGTTATGTGGCTGGAGTTCCTCCTTGTTCTTTGTATATTGGTCGCACTCCTATAAGATGTCATCTTTTGAAAACTCCTAAAAAAGCCTGCTGTTTAGGGCTCAGAAATGAGGTAAGCTTTATGATCTAGACTGAACTAAATACTTTCGTAACAAACTTCAGTGATGAGATTAACAAGGGTCAACGCTGGTTTTAATACAAGTCGTAATTACTTCGAACACTTTTGAACTATTTCTTGACGATTTTTTTTTCGCTTTTACGAATTCCCATTCAATTCCTCCTCAGGAGGGTTTAACGGGAAATAAAAGAGGATATAAAAGAATAGCAGTTACTCGAGGAACCAATCTCGTTGAACATACCACACTCATATTTAAGCATGAATTTCATGTGGATTTTGGGATTTGTTTTCAGGCCTGCTTAGACCGTGATCTTAATGACAGTGCCAGATTACATCAGAGACAAAAGGGAGCTATCATTGTGGCGTCACCTGTAGCTGAGGCTGGATTGTACAACTTTATTTTGCCCCTTAGAGCTTATCAGCGGCCAAAGTGCACCCTGAAACCCATTGTGCTTCTCCTGAAAGAAGAGTAAGTACCAGCTCATGGGGTTATAGATAATGACAGGGACGACTTTTAGTGAGGATGTAGTGGAGAAAGAAGTACATTACTCAGGAGTGACTTTGCATTAGTTCTAAACAGCTGAATTGTAGTTATTTAGAAATCGAGAAACAAACAATTTTTCTTCCATCTTTACTGTCACCGCTGTGGTATTGGATTGATTCTTTTCCCAAGGGTTTGATTTGGAATCTTTTTACTGTGAATCAATTGGTTTAAAAGAGCTACAATGGCTTTTTGCTATCCTTTTTATACCTTTAACTCCAAAGAGTGTCTGGCTTCTAATTCTCCATGAAGTATAACCCATCAATCAAATGTAGATGTCGTGAGAGTGAAGGAAACGATCACCTATTTAAGAAGCTCCTGGTTGTCAAACAAATCATAGTTGATCGATTACCTATGAACAAATTTTCCACGTCAGTGCCATAGAAAATGTAATGGGAACAGTGTGGATAATTTTTTTAAATTTAAAAACTGTGTGGATAATAGAAATGCTAATTTTAGGTTGGAGAGGGGTATTCTTTGCTTCCTTTTTGGTTTATCCTAATATTTGTTTGGGTTCATCAAGCAAACTGTTGACTTGAAATTACATTCTACTGAGATAAATTCTCAATAACACTGCAATTGATTCGAGACGTAGCTGTTTACTGGTTTACTGACATCATTGAATATTTATTGATAATCATGTTAATTACTTTAAATTTATTTCTTATAAATGATACTAATTTTTTGAATATGTCTCTAGTGTACATGCAGCTACAGTCGACAGCCTATTTAAAGGAAACTGTGTTTAATCTACAGGCCCAGTGAAGACTTCTTGATGGCTGTTTGTCACTTTCCCATGCTCTATTATATTCTAGGAAATATAAATAGGTGAGAAAAATTCTTTGAGCTGCAAGCTGACACCGTTTGGGTTATTTTCTCTAAATGGTAGCGAGGAAGCTGTAGGCTAGTATCTACTCGTACCTTATTATTTTTTCACTTATTTGTTATCTTTCTGCTTTTAATTCGAAAGGTTAAACTGCATTAATTGTAGATTGTTTACTTGTTAGAACACAGTTTGAGTGTTGTAAAACTTAACTCGAAGGAAAGTATCACTTGTGTCCCTTAGGAACTCAAAGCAGATACAGTTCACATGAACGACACAAAGAGTGAGCAAATCGCAATTTATTTTAGTTTTACATCTGATTGGCCGCGAGGATGGTGCGAGTTTTCTAGACCAATCGCAGACCAAATCAAAGCAAAAACATTGCATCCCTGGATTACCTTTGACATCACTGTATTGAAAATTGCTGTATGATTTACTTTCAGTTTGGACGACCTTCTCAAGGCTGGTTGTCTTCATGCAGACAGTATAGTAGTAGTAGGGCATCGATCTCATGGTCAGATGTATGATGAGGAGCACATGGCAGACGCTAGTACCATTGTAGAAGTACAGAGCATTTACAGGTATGATACAATTGTATGTTATTGTGTACTCCTGCTTCAGAATTAAGGCCAAAGCATTCTTCCACTGGCTTCTCTAGCAACAGAATGGATCGTAACCAAGAAGGATGGTAAATTTTGAGCGCTGTTATGAAATAACGATGTATTATGTCCTGTCACAAGCGTGGGAGAAATTAAAAATTCTGGGTCCCCTCAGAGGAATTGCACCCCAGACCTTCAGATTTCACTCTCTGATGCTCTACCTCTGATCTACAAGGAAACCCCACCACCAGTCAGGCGTGATCATTAGGCCTGGATCGTAGTTTCTCCTTTCTTAGCAGGTGGTTTATATGCTGATCGCGCCGCACTTTTCTCACTTCAGTGAAGCTGTTAACCTCTACAGATATATACAGCTAGTTTTGCCATGGGATCGGAAGCTAAGCAGCCTAAGACTTGCAAAGAAGCAAGTTTGCTTTCATTCGTTAAAAGACGCCATGATAGTTTTATTTGTACTTCATGTTTAGCTTAACAGAAGTGAAGAAAAATTTGCGTGTATTAGAAAATTTTCTCTGTATCACTGAGATAAGTAAGAAAGTAGGTAAGTCAACAACGTCTGGTGAAACGGATTCTTTCTTTGGCAGATGTTTTCCAAGAGCGACCCTGATTGTGGAGCTGACACATGCATCCAACATGCGATTTATGAAGTTTAATGCCGATGTAACTCTACCCTATGGATTACAAAGTGAATCACAGGGTAGTTTTAAAACGCAGAGCTTTAGAGAGAGTGTCAAGGTACTTGAATAAGTCATTGTGTTATAATGCCAACCGGATCCATCTCTGTTGTTTGAATATCTTAACACTGTAGTCTTCACTCAAGCTTGTGAAGTTTGAAGCTTTCTGAGAATGTTCTTGTTGCACAAGGCAGGCTATCTTTGCCTCCTCACAGTAGGAAAAGGAATTCATCCACTTGTCTGTAAATCAGGTTTGGATCTCGCTAAGTTATCCCATGAAGTAATTTGGATATATCAACAAAGTTGAAACCCACAATTCCTCTATTCGCTCCGAGGAAGGGCTAACGCTCGAAACGTCAGCTTTTGTAATCGTTACGGTGGCCAATTTACCATTTCAACTTTGTTGATATATCCAAATTATTTCGTTACTCCCCACCGACGCAGCCCCAAACAGTTTCTTACGAAACTATCAGCCTTTATCCCATGAAGTGTTTGTTTGAATTGGTTTTTCCTTTTGTAAATACCAAGAGGGTAGAGAGAGACAAGGGCTCTTGAAATTGAGTGGGTTAATGCAAGAACCTATTAAAAGCAACTTGTTAATCCTTTAAATCCCAAGATGTGATTGTTAATTCTCCCCCTAGCTGCTACACATTGCCTTGTTAACTAGGTGTGAGAATTTGGTATTATATCAACACATCAACTCCTAACTGATAAGCTTGAGTACTCTCATCACCTGTTTGCTGGATAATGTATGGATATTATAAGGAGAAGTTACATGTTAATCACTTCTGGGAGTTAAAGGGTTAAGATAGGGCGTCAGCTCGGAGGTCGGGAAAGTGAAAAAAGGTATGTAGGACAGTCAAATGAAAGAGTACATTTTTGGTTTCGCTGTGAAAATAATTAAGTTGCTTTTCCACCGTAGAGGAGAGTCAAACAGCAGAATAAAGACCATTTAAACTATATGTTCCGTGAACCCTTTGCTGCTGGTAACGTGTTCAGTATGAGTATGTTGGATACCCTGCTGTATCAGGTCAGTATTTTTCTCAGCAATTCTTTGTTGTTTGAGTTGATGCGATCATTGTAGAAGCGTTGTCAGAGGGCAATGATCGAGGTTCACTATGTTCCACAGAAAGGCTTTAGGCAAAAATTTTCAGTGAAGATGGGATTTATTTTTGATATAACATAGATATATTTTTAAAAGCATTACATTTCCTCCTCGGTTGAAAACAGAGGCTTTGGGTGACTCGGGAATGGGTTTATGATTTCACAAATTCATTTATAGAATTCTTTGGGAAATCCTTTAGCTTGGAAATGTGGGAGAGTTGAGGGTGAGACTGAAGAGACTTTTGCAAGGTCGCAGTCGAAAGAAAATGTTGAAAAGTTTAGTTAAGCGTATCTAAGATCCTTCTTTACGGCAAATTCGCCTTAAATTTATTTAAGAAAATGTTGAAAAGTTTAGTTAAGCGTATCTAAGATCCTTCATTACGGCAAATTCGCCTTAAATTTATTTAAGAAAATGTTGAAAAGTTTAGTTAAGCGTATCTAAGATCCTTCATTACGGCAAATTCGCCTTAAATTTATTTATGAGGCCATAGGTCTGCCAAGGGGCGTTGGTCGGATTCTTTAGTGGGGGAGGAGGCATGTAAGCACGGAAGGTCGATTTGTTATGATAAATTAATTATCAATTTCTTGACAAAATGGGCGTGGCAGTAATATGTAATAGGTCACCCTCCCTTTTTTTTCGTTGCACCCTTGATTGTATCACCATGACGTGCTTAATCTTAAACCTGCTTGTATTTTCATTGTAGGCATTTGTGAAGGATTACATGATATACCTGGTCAGACTTCTGTTAGGCTGTGAACAATCACCTGGATCAGGATATCTCTCTTCAGTAAGGAAACAATGTTTGAAAAGACAACTTGATAATGAAGTTTTATACAATAGATGTAAACTGTCTGCTTCAGTTAGCATAGCGTGTTCAGTTAGCATAGAGTCTTAAAGTGAACAGTAACGGCAAATAGTAAGAAGGGAAATATACTAACTAGCCAATGAAACTCTAAGTAAAAACAAGGAATCTGTCTCAAGCGGGGAAAACAAGAATAACTGAGAAGTGGGTTTTAAGTTTTACATTTGAAGGGTTGAAGAAGTGTCGTGAGTTTTGTGAATTAATGACAGAGCATAGTGGAAAAAACAGCAACAACAAGGAAAAGCTGGATTATTTTGTCACCTTATTAACCTGCTCTTAAAAAAGCATGAAATGGTCGACACTAACCTCAGCCGTTATAGAAATGATGTTTCAAAAGCACTAGCTTTGTAACGTCGAAATTGCATACCAGGCAGTACAGATTCAGTATAGCTATTAACACTTTGTATTTCACTAGCTGAAAATCACTGAAGATAACATTTGGATTGAAACATATGGAAGGCTTTTCCAGCGACTTTGCTCGACAACGTTTGCCATTCCTATTGGTCTCTATCGATCACATATTCAAGAGGTAATCAAGGCATTCGTGGAATACAACATAGCGTGCTTGTTGACTTACGTTGCCTATCTTTTAACCTGGTCATGAAGGTTTAGGAACTCACCTGATAGATCATGTACTCATTGCTAACAAAAACAAATGTTGATTTGTCTCTTTAACAAATGGTAAACACCACACCGTACACTATTGAGTTATGGATGCACGCGGGAGGTTGCTAAGCACGAAAGAAGCGTAAGAGTCGCTCGAGGCGATAGCCGAGAGCGACTCTAGCTTCTTGAGTGCTTAGCAAACCTCCCAAGTGCATCCATAACTCAATAGTGTACGCTGTGGTGTTTACCATTTGTTTTATAACATAACATTAACACACTGTAGCTAGAGTTCCCTTTTATTTAACAAATCTTACGTGACCAGAAAAAAACAAGCGCGAGCGGAAAAATAGTCTTTGCATTTGCTCACGTCAGCAGCGTACACCCATGGGCAAATGGGGGACGCTAAATTGACCAATCAGAGCGCGCGCTTTACTTTGGTTATGTTATAATAATAAATCGTCAGTTCTTGAAAGATCATAGATCTCTTTGTATAACTAGTCGTCCTCTCACAAACGACAAGTGCAGTGAAGACGAGATGCTTTGCTTGCATTTGGACAAAATTGCCCCTCTACCAGCAGTTTGTTCCACAGTTTCCATCTTTGCGTTCTTACTCAGGAGGAGAGTATTGATGCCTTCCCAAGGATGAGAAAAAAGGAGACAAGGGACATCTCAGACATCATCGAAAACAGGATGAAAGTTTTGAACATTACTGGAACTCGTAAGTCGAGACTTACGAAAAATTGTACAAAATTGAGGGCGATCGTGTCGTCTTGTTGTCCGGGTTAGGGTATTCTTTAAAAGGAGTACTGATGTTCTGGAAACCAGAGTGAAAGTAATTATCAGATTCAAGTAAAGATGAGTCTATTACAGTCTATGTGACACTTTGTGGAATCCAGATGAATTGTTTGTTGTGTTGGTGTGGATGGAAATTATTCTTTTCAGGCAATTTCTACATAATGCGAGCTAGCGATCAACACTTTTATAGTAATTCGTATATGTTGCCATTTTCTATCACTGTGATAGCTTAAGGTTTGGGCTTCTCATTTTATTTCTCTGAATGATCGCAAAAGAATATTTCTTTTTTTTTGTTTTTTGTTTTTGCTTTTGTAGAGCTCAACATGTAATTACTGCATAAATGTACACCGTGAGCACCTCACTGTAGAGATTGTTATACTTTTTTTGCAGCCGATATGACTCAGAGGTCGGGTAATTCCTACGTGGTGGTCAACCCTAATCCCGAGTTTCGATTACAAATCGGTGACATCATGTAAGTAGCAGAGAGAGCTCTTTCCTGTTTGGTTTCTTTAGATGTAGCCCCGAGATTAGACTACGAATAGTCCCTCGCCATAAGTTTTAAGCGGGAATAATTCGTGGGCCTCGCTCCAGAGTCACTCCCAGAGTTCCGTGTGGTGCGTTAACATCAGTGCATTCTTCGCTGATTTTTATTAGGGACCTTAAGAAACCACGACGGCGACGGCAACGAGGACGTGGAAAAACAAGAGATCTAATTGGCAGAACAATAGTTTAGCACGTGCGTTTTGAAACTTTGTACATTTCTTGGCCGTCCTATGCAAAACAACAACGTGAAATCGCCAAAATTTGCGTCGTCTGCGAACCGAAACCGCGACGGCAAATTATTTTAATTTCCATTTGGAACTCAAAGGCTACTTTATACGTCATGCTGAAGTTGAGCTGTGGCGCTGTATGAGACAGTAAGCTCCTGCAGCCATTTTTTAAACTCTAACTAAGAGTAGAAATTCATTTTTTAATCGAAGTCTTCCTTGGCGTCGCCGTCGGGGTTTCTTAAAGTCCCTAATTGACTCGCATGACAGACCTCGCCGAAAAGGAAGGATTTCGAGTTAATAATTCAACTCCTCATTAGTAACGTCTCACATTCTTATCTGAAATTCGGCACGTACATTACGTTACGCTCAAGTTTATCTTTGAATTGTTTTTAACGTGTTTCCTTGTGCAACTACTTATTTCCTAAGTAGATATAACTCGTTTATAAGCAGTCCCGTTATTTTTGTGTGAAGTTCTTGAGAGCAGGCGTTTTCAACCATTACTTGGTTGCTCATTCTGGGAATTTCTGTATTGATTGGATCGTTTTGTACCGCCGGATGAAAAGCAAACGGGGATAACAAAATAAACGAGGAACTTGACGCTAGAAACATACTTCCGAATTAAGGTTAAATTAAATTTATTAGCATGCTCACACCCAGTTTTAAAGTCAGTTAGTTACACTTACCGTAAGACGCAAGTGGTCACATTGATTAAAGATTGTTTGATTGATTTTCGTTCAGTTACTTGATTCGTCCATGCAACACAAGCATGTCAGATGCAGAGGAGGAACCAACCGATCCAGATAGGGCGGACGACATTCCAAGTACTTCTCTGTGAGTGGAATGGCAGCTCGCAATGAGGAGAAATAAGAGCAGACGCAAGTAGGGAGAAGTGACGATGTTCCTACTGAACGAGACATCTCTTTGTGCGTCACTGACGTAGGTCTTGTGGAGGAATTCGTCCGTCAGTGACGTTGATAACAGTGACAGAGCTGTAGTATACTTAGAACATTTAGCCTGTCTAGAGATCTTGCTAGACTGGTGCCAGTTTTACACAGTCCACTGGACTGAGAACAATGAAATAGGCTTTAGAAAAAGAAAGGTGTGAGTACGATTTCGAGAGATCTGTAAACAGATCCAAAGCATTCGTTGATACGGCCTTTATCCATTTGCAATCCTATAGTAAATTGAAACATGTTGAACTTACCGGTAAGTTTTTGTAATTGTAATTTATTGATCAAATCTTGCTAACTCAGTATAAATATTACAAAATTCTAACTTAGAAATAGTTGGCTTTATTCTAACTTAGAAATAGTTGGCTTCATTTGCCAGGTGTCCTTTTACTGAAGTTGTTGTCCAACTTACGGTCTAGTAGATGTCCTCAATAGTGACTTAACTGAACGCGTGAAGCAGCTACCTTATACAATACATTTACTATTTGGTTATGATCGTTAGATATTTTTCATTCGTAAAAATAGTCACTCTCATGTGTTCAAAATTTAGAACACCTTTGATATTGGATGATTTTTGTCCGTGATCAGCCAAAGTCAATATGTTTGTGTTGAAGAAGTCAAAGAAGACTGAACATACGAATCCAGAGTGTGTGTGATGACGTATATATATTTTCAGCATTCCCATTAGCTGGAAATTGGAAAAATTATTGCACTTTTTCGTGCTTATTTATTTCAAGTTAATATAGAAATAATTAGTTAACACATTCGTATTTATTAACGTTAAGGAGCATTTTCAGAAACAAGAGGATAACTAACTGGAATATAGTAGTGTATTCGTGCAAGTTAGCCGCAAAAAAAAAAAAATTCTTTAGAGGTGCTATCAGGCAAAACTAGTTTCCAAACGGCTTTTGTTCAGACGTTATTTGAAAAAAAAATTTAACTCATTAAAGTAATGAATTGTAAACATTAAACACGAAGGCGCGCTAGGCTCATTTGTTACTCACCGTTGACGTGTGCGGGTCAAATTTAAATGCTGGTAGATGAACAAAAGGAGCTAATGAGATATCTATTGGTTACTTCCACCAGCATGGTGGCATGAGGTAACGTGCGAACCACCTACTTCTATCTCAAATTTACCGCCACAAAATAAAGACAGTTTCTGTTGGAGAAAGGAAATACAAATCTCAAAAATTCCTGTATTGTGATGAAGACATAAAACAGTTTTGAGGAATGCGCCTGCTGTTCACTGCTTTGGAGTAGCTGTAGCTCAAGCTGACTTGACTCTAAGAGTTCTACATCACGGTTGATTGACAAATGGTCCAGTGGGACCTAAGGCTCCTTTTATAGCGACAGTGTATGAAATCATAAGCAAAGGTGGTCCTAGCAATGCTCAGTCTATGATAAACGAAGTAGCTACCTGGTCAACACTCAATTCATTTCAACTCCATCCGAAAAAATGTAATGAGCTAAGAGTTTCCTTTGTGCGCTCCCCTCCTTCCTACGATCTGATAGAAATTAATGGCTCTAAGGTTAGTGCCGTTAGTGTCGTAAAATTACTGGGTGTGTATTTTCAAGACAACCTCAAGTGGAACACTCACGTTACTGAGACGATTAAAAAGGCCGCTAAGCGCCTTTACTTTTTAACTCAGTTAAAGCGAGCTAAGGTACCATCACCTGAATTAGTTAATTTTTATGTTGCTTGTATTCAATCTGTCTTACTTTATGGATGTCAGGTCTACCATTATAGCCTCCCCAATTATTTGAGCTTAGGTTTAGAGCGTGTCCAAAAGAGAGCCTTGAAAATTATATACGGTTATGATAATCATTATAGAGAAGTGCTTCAGATGGCAGAGCTGAAAACCCTAAGGGATCGGAGAGAAGACCTTTGCTTAAAATTCTTTAACAACATCGTCTCCAATCCCTTGGATTGTTTGTACCACTTACTGCCTTTCGATAACCGAGGTCAACTTATGGAGTTACGACAACGCAGACCATTTAGAGTTTCCTTTAAAACAAATCGGTTCAGAGATACTTTCATTCCGGCAAGCGCAAGACATTTTAACTAACATTTATTACAATTGTATATGTAAATTAGTTCCCTTTTAGGTTTGATTTTATTGTATAGTTCTATTACATAATTTGTACACCTTTGCAATTCAGCTTCCAGCTGCCATTAAGGTATTCTTCTCAATAAACGTCTATCTAAAAAAAAAAAAAAAATCTATCTATCTAGTGCGCTTTTGTAAGATAGTTACATTAATACACTTATGAGAATTAGCTCATGGAGCTTGTTTGGTGCAATTGTAAATAACAAATAATTATTGAACTTTTGAAAATTGTTTGTATTAAATTTCTGTGCTAAGCATGGAGTGCTTTAAATGGATTAAAAATGGACATTTCTTCAAGACAGGAATGTGTTGGTTTTGCAAAAATGGATTTTCGGTTAACAACAGTAACTGATTTGGTGGGGGGTTTAGTTTTTCCTGAGCCACTTGAAGTCATTTAAGAAAGATTCTCCACTTTCAGCTTGTTTAGAGATGCAGTGCTGGAATTAAGAGTGGGTACTCCCCAGTTGCTTCTTGCAATTAGACAGAGTTGCAAAGGTCCATGTATTAAAGGAGCACTAAATACAAACTACAGCACTGTCGTGTTTTATTCTTGACAGCTTGCTAATTCAGTCTCCTCTGAAAACCAGTCTCTTTGTTATTCTCAATAAGTCTTCATGTGAGCAAGGTAAAATGCTTCATCCTTCCTTTTGAAAATATCAACCCTGAGCAACTTTTGTCACCTCATAATAATACCCTCCCTATAATTTCCCAGTTTACCAATTAGGAAGACCATGACGAGAGAAAAGTTAGACTTGCAGAACATTTGAATTTCAGATTATCTTCCTTGTGGGTAAGGTCTCTGAAATGTGACAGGTAAATAGCACGAAATAGTAATAACTACATGAGGGGTAAAGTTTAACACTATTTAACACAGTCAATACTTTGAAGTGCTTTTATTTTTCTTTTTGATTTTTTTTTCTTGAAAGCTGAAAGTCCAACAGGAGTTTTATGCATTTCCATCACTGTCCACATCTTCATCTTCTGTATCAGATGCTAGTTTTCTTCTCTCCTCTTTTGCCTTCAATATCACTTTCTTAAACAGATCACAATACAGTTGAACAGCAGATGGCGTGTCATCATTTCCAGGTATGGGATACATAATCAGATTAGGATTGCAGTCACTGTCAACTATACCAATAGTTGGAATATTTAACTGAGCAGCTTCTATCACTGCCCGAGTGTTTCTTCCCAATGATGGCAAATGCAAAAATACAATCAGATCAACAAGTTCAATCGTTCCTAATAACATGTAAGAATTTGTCAGAGTTCCTCCGCGCCATCTTCGAGTTACAAAGTACTCATCACATTCCCTTGCAGTGCGCTGTGTCAATTCTTCATACTGAGGGTGAGTAGAAACAAAAAGAATTTTCCCTCTTTTATAAGTAATGTGCGAAAGAACATTCAAGGCAAGCTGAAAGGAATAAAAGGATAATGTCATCAGTTAGTGAGCGAAAAAGCTAACACATGGGCAGAGTTACACTATCTTAAATTTAGGTGAGTAGCAAAATAGCAGGTGGCCTATTCAGAGAGGCACTATGAGAGTAAAGAATTCTGCCCAAAAACACAAGGAAATGACCCAGCCAGGTCTTGAACCCACACCTCTCCACCCACAGTCCAGCTAACTATTTTACCACAGGGTCCCCGACAACAGTTACATGCCACAGACTCAGATACAGAAGCCAAGATAAGCTACAGGAGAGTTCTTGGTTTTCACCTGACATCATCAAAATTAAAAAAATGAGGAATTATCAGTCCTTTTGAGATTTTGGTTTAGTCAATCATTAGAACAGCTAAAGACATATCTTTTACCAAATTTTAAGTTTGGTGGGGTTTTTCTTCCTGTGATACAAGGTAGAATTTCTAAGCTTTTGCATGACACGATATAAAAATGGCAGCTGAGAATGCTGTCATATAGTTTAAAAAAGGCAACTTATCCGCTAAGATTTTGCAATCTGAATGTTCCTTGTATGAGAATAAGTACTCATGGAGATATTTATGAGCCCTCAGAAGACAGCTTCTCATAGCAAAACTCAATAACATGTTTTTGTTAGCTTCCAGCCACCAAAGGGACACAAACATGGTGTTTCCATACAAAGCATTGTAAATCTTAGTAAACATTCCTCCGAACATCTCCTGCACCAAAAATCACACAGACCTGAATCTTTGCAAGACTGATTGACTATTCATCTTCCTTCATCTCTTTGATTCATGACTTTATTAAATGAATGGTTTTTGATGATAGTGTGACTGTGAAAACCGGCAATAAGTCTAATTTCCCACTGGCTCACAGTTGAACCCCTTCTTGTTATCTTTTAATCATAAACCATGATTTAAGTACATACCCTCAAATGTACAACAGTTTGGTTGAGATCAATGATATGATGCTTCTCTCTGACTCCATAGAGGTAAGGTTTCATCAAAGGGTCCCAACAGCCTTCATGATGCCCAAGATGGACGTTGGCATTGAAAAGATCTTTCAGTGTAAAAAGTTTATGCACCTCAAAGTAGTCTGGATGTTCGAGCATGCTTTTTTCTTCATTATTTTTAACAATTTCTACATAAAAAAGAAATACCTGTAGGTTAGAATTTACCTCCTAGATACAAAGTACTAGTAGTTTGGGTTGCTTTTCTCCACAAGATTGAAAATCGAGACGGAAAATACTTTTTAGCAGGTCAGATTTTAGAATATTTTTTTGGACTGGGCCAGTTTGACCGGGAGACACGAAAACTGAGTAATCAATTCGAAATACATCATAATATAATTTATATTACTGTTCACGATATTCCATGATTAGTTGCGTAACTAAGCTAATTTTTGTACACTTCTGTCATATGGAAATCTGTAGACACGAATTCCTATTGAAATAGAAAGAAACCTTACCACCATCATCTGGTCGAATCACATTCGTTTCTACGGCAGAAGACAGTTCACTGCTGGAAAGTATGGAACTGTGGGTATGTATTGAACAAGCCTGCCTGAACCTCATCAGTGGAGCCAAAAGAGATGAAATAATTGTCTTTCCTTGAATAAAAGGCACATAAATCCATTTCAATACAATATAACAACATAGTGTCATGTATAGGGAGAATGACCCATCCATACCTCTTATAGGCGAGATATTCCAAGAAATCCGCCGCACAGGCAGGCCCGCCATACTGAAATTCCTAACTCTTTATTCATGTAAAGGGCTTGTAGTATCGCAAAGTCCCAGCAAGCGCCGCGGGTACTGGTGAAGGCTGTCTGCTCTTTATTTTGATCCGTTCATCCGATGTTAATTCGTTTGTGTGGGCTACTGTGAAACGATTTTGTCTATTTTTGGGAAGATTTGTGGTGTGAAAGTAAAGTAATGCGAAAGGTGCACCCAATAGGCTGTATTGAAAGACAAATGACTGTTTCCTTCCATTTGTCTCTTGACGTCATATCTGTGAACAAGATTTGATCGATTTTTGACTGCTGTCTAATTCGCTAACCATTGCTAAGAATTACCGGGAAGATAGAAGATCCCTTTTCACTCGTCGCTTGATAAAAGGTAAGAAATTTTGGCTTTTAATCTCAGTTGTGGATCTGAGTTTCATTTTTTCGTTCAAAATGTCTGAATTTGATCTCAGAACAAAGACATCTGCGAGCGGCTGAGGATTATCCGTTTTCTTCTTCAGATCGACGAAAAGGGTCATCAGTTAAAAAAAAATCTTCATTGTAAAAGAAGTTCATCGTCTAGTTTGACCCTTCATTGATCAGTCAGTTTTGGATTTCACATTATTCATCGTGTCTTCGCCCTTAAAACCGACGGCCATTACGGTGTCAGAATATTTCAGACCTTGTTCCAAGTCGATAAACCGCGAAGGGTTTCATTCGATTTGTAGTAAATATTAAATCCTGCTCTGCTGCCGTGATGGGGATTTTCCGATCCTTTGAACGATAAAAAAGGAAGTTATTTCTCTTGGTTGAAGGATAGCTTCAATATTCAAGGAATCTTACGTTTACTTCATATTGCGAACAGCTGACTTCAGACATCTTTGCCTTGACTGTCAGAATTTCTCATGGCTGAGCAGAAAACTGCCGAAAGTAGAGAATGTGGGCCAGGGGAAAGCAACTCCAGTAGTCCAGAGCAACCTCGCAGCCCAGATTCAAAGTCTTTAAACAGTGACCATGAATACATCATGCTTGCTACACCTGATGTTGAATCTGATTCAGGTTCAGGTGTGTCAGTTTGTAAATCTCAGGGGAGTAGTGTTAGTAGTTTTGCTGATGTGATAATCCCTGATATGGAGGCTACCTTGGAGAAGGGAAGGACAGAGGAGGAGCTGCAGCATTTGGTGGAGGATGCAAAAAAGGACTTCTCTCATAGCTCTGCATCAGTTCCAGAGGTATTCTTTAGTCCAGGTTCAGAGAGCAAATCTCGCAATGCTCCTCTCCCTAATGACAATTCATTAGCAGCAAATGGCAATATTGAATTAATACCCCATGAAAACAATTGTCAGGTTTTGAATCCATGTGTTGTAAAAGATGATTCACAAACAAAAGATGACAGCATCCATGGTGATAAAAGCAACACAACTCAAGCATCAAATGTTGCAGAAGTCGACAATGAGGAGTCAGCGCGACCTAGAGCAAGTACTGATCCTGGACAATCAGATGATGAGTGCGATGATAATGCCATATCATATGATGGAATCACTTATTTGGGATCCTCCACTGTGAATGCTCCAGTGAGTGAAATTGAACTGAAAAGGACAATGGCTATCTTGCGAGAACAGACGGAGGTCACCATTGATGTTTTGTTGTATGTAGGTTCTACATCGGACAAGATGATCAGACTTAAAGACCCAGAGACACAGGCTGACATTGCTACTTATAAAATACAGAGGATCTTGTTTTGTGGTCGTGGTGATGTTGAAGGAAGTGAAAGTGACTGCTTTGCCTTCAATACTGTCCATGGAGATTCTGAGATTTTCCATTGCCATGTATTCAGATGTAAAGATCCAGAAAAGGTGAGGCCATTTTCTTGTCTCACGAACAACTTATTGGGAAAATTACACGTTCCTCCCCTGAATGGGTTTGTTTTGTTTCCTCAACTTTCTGGGAAATTCTATTTTTAGTTTCACCCCGTGCCAATCATTTTCTGATAGTTTTCCTCAAGAATTTTGTCTCCCATTAAGACACATTTAATTGGTAATAAAATGTAGATTCCAAAGTAGGATTGATCAATAAGTCTTGTTTTCTTAAACTTAACCTTAAACCTCTTAACTGTCAACCCTATTGAGAAGTCCTGTGCCAACACAAATTGATTTATTTTTCAAAATTTTCACTTGTTTTGAGTTTAGAGGCCAGGTTATTTTACATTTCTAGTGTCAGAGATTTGAATGTTACTCTCTGACTATGGATGGACTGACTATATCATTTAGCATATGCAAATTGTATAGTCAGTAAAGGGGTTAGCCCTTAAGAGTGACAAGCATCCAATTTCTCCCCACGGTGTCACTCCTGAATTAAACACTTAAGTCAAGAGAACAAAGGAAATGATCACCAACTAAAAAATGTCTAGATTGTTCTACAAATTCTCCTTGCCGGCACCTTAGGAAAAGTATAGAGAACAGTATGGAGAACATGCATACTGATGTGAGGGTTTAAAGAGTTAAGTAGCATTCCTTCTGTGAATTTGTAGGAAATGTGATGGTCTGATGCTTAGCACACTTGACCCCAAATCCAGAGGTTCAGATTCAAACCTTGCAGGAAGGGAAGGGGGATCATAATATTATTCTTACTCCTCTCTGCCCAGGGACAGCAGGAAACCATCAGGGATACCTGAGGGAATATAGGGGGTTCACTTGCTATGAACTGACATCCTGCACTAGAGGAGTAGACCTATATATATATCATATTAACGAAGTGCGAGGGCCGTACTGGGAGAATATCGGCCTGAGGTCTTGACAGTACGGACCGAGCGTAGCAAGGTCCGTACAAAAGAGACCAAGGGCCGATATTCTTCCAGTATGGTCCCGAGCAAGCTTGGTTAATAAGAGATTTATTACACGACTGAGGTTCAAAGGGACACAAGTGCGGTATCATTCGGGACCATTCGGGACAGTGCCCGGTCCAATACTGAGAGAATATTGACTGGCAATAGAGCATTTTGATTGGTTGATTTTAGTTATTGGCCCTCTGACTTCCCGAGTCGTGTAATAATGTATTCTGTACAACCTCATGCCATGGAAACTTAGGATAAGAAGTTGCAGTTATGGACCCTGTGACTCTAAGAGAGTTGACCATCATATTGACTTAAACTTGTAATTTCCCTGAAATCCAAGACAAGGGGTAGATAGTTATGAGCATTGCAAGATTTGTTTAATTTTATTTCTTCAAATTATTTGCCCCTAAATTTTCCCTCCAACACTAATCAATCTTGATTGCAATATGATCTAAGTTCAATTGATTTATTTAGGCTGGAAAGATCTTGAGAACATTTGCTCTCTCCTTCAGAAGACATAGGAAGGTATGTTATTTCCCTAATTTGAGTAATTGTTATGACAAAGATACAAAAAATTTGAATTTGCAATATTAAAGGTTGAATGCCATATAGACTGTTATGTAACCCCATGATTTTGAGTATAATTTGGACAAATCAATCAAACAAGAACAATGGTGAACTTTATGAAGATGTTTTGATTAGAATATTATCTATTTGATTGGAATATTATCTCTATTCAGTTTGGGATAAATGAGCACAAGTCACATGTTCTTGAAGACTTTTAAACTTGCATTGTGGTGTTCAAATGAATTATTTTGATCAGTTTTGTCTGCTGGTGTCATATTAGAAAATTTTCGCTTTTTCTTTGGAGGAAAAATTTTCTCTATTGAGTGTTTGATTGGTTGTTTATGGGTTAATTCCATTATTAATTGAACATGTTGCCCTTTGTTTAATTTTTAACTTTTCTTTTTGGTTACTGTATTCATGAAAGTTTGTTTGTTTACTTACTTTCTTGCAAAGAGAAAGCAACAGTTGCAGCAGCCATCTGTGGATACCCCTACAACAATCACTGGTGTGAGCAACCTTGTGTTCAAATTTGACCTGACTCTTGACATTCTAGAGGAAGACAATAAGGGATTTTCCTCAGCAGCAAGGGACAAAAACTGCTTCAAATTACGACAAGACCTGAAAAAGAAAGTGTCCATCACAGTGCAACAGTTGACTAACAGACATCTTATTATAGAGAGGTTAGTAACTATTCCAATTGCTAAGAAAAAAGAATTATTATGTTATTAAAAGTAGTTCTGTGCCACTTTGGCAACACCTTTGTTCTTTGAAGTGACTTGACGTGGGACAACAGTTCCATTAACCCTTTCACCCTAAAGAGTGATTAGAAATGATCATGGGCAACGAAAGCTCTTGATTGTTAAGCAAACTCTCCCTGTCAGCAACTTAGGAAATGTATAGAGAACAGTATTGAGAATATGCATACTGATGTTAGGGTGTAAAGGATGAAGGTATTGATTGTTAAACAAGTTCTCCTTGTCTGCCCCTACGAAATGTATAGAGAACAGTATGGAGAATATTCATACTGACGTTAGGGTGTAAAGGATGAAGGTATTGATTGTTAAACAAGTTCTCCTTGTCTGCCCCTACGAAATGTATAGAGAACAGTATGGAGAATATTCATACTGACGTTAGGGTGTAAAGGACGAAGGTTTTGATTGTTAAACAAATTCTCCTTGTCAGCCCCTAGGAAATGTATAGAGAACAGTATGGAGAATATGCATACTGATGTTGGGGTGTGAAGGGTTAAGGGACACTTTATATGAACATACATGATACCATGGTCTCCCACTAATTTTTCCCTACAGTTTTAGCTTCTGACAGTGAGAAGGAATGTTTCTGGAAGCATAATGTCACAATTTTTTAAAAGATTTTTTTTGTGACACAGAAAATTGGTTAAAATGATACAAATAAGGAAAATATGCAAAAATCTCCAGTCAGGATAGATAACCACAACAGAGGAAAGACTAAACCAAATGCTAATGTTCTTAGGATGTATAAGGATGAGGAAGATTGACAAAGATTGTAAATGACAGTTTTTGAAGATTGAGCTAAATTTTTCAAGATGCACATGCAACAGATGACATAGCTCCTTCAACATGACACAGTGCAGCTTTATTTGAGGGGTATCACCTTAAAGTGGAGTCCATATTCTTGTGCAGTCTGACTGTTTAAGGCCATCTTATCCTCTCCCCCCCTCCCCCTCCCCCCTCCCCCTCCCCCCTCCCCCCTCCCCCTCCCCCCTCCCCCCTTCTCATCTTGGTCACAAATCTTACAATGTGTATTCTCTTCACTCTTCTAGGTGTTTTGGCCTTCTTATCTGTCCAGGAAAGAATGTTCGATATTCTGACATGCACTTATTAAGTGAGGTAAGCTATTATAATAGTGTAGTGTTATTTGAATGACCTGGAGTTTGATAATGGTTTTACCTCTATTATGATTATGCAATGTTTTTTGTAAGATAATTGTAGTCTTTTGGAGAATTGTGATATGCACCAAAATCATCAGAAAATAATTTATTAACACTTCATGACTAGTGAACTTCTAAAATTATTCCTTAAGTTTGTTTAACTTAGTAATATTTCTCATCTTGAAGAATTAATGTGTTATGGGTGTCATTTTTCTCTTTACTGTAACTGTATTAGAAGGTAATTAGTGTTTATCGCCTTATATCTATATGTTGAACCAAATATTTGTATAGTTTTAGTGTCTCTTGTTGTAAGTCGTATATTGCTGATTAGGCATTGTTTTATATGTGTATTTTGTATTGTTGTGAAGGCCATAAGTTAGATAACTCCAGTTGGGTTAATTATGTCACTGTAGTTAAATAAAGAATATTGTATTGTATTGTGTAGTGAATCTCAATTTTTCCAAAAGGAAGCAGAGAAAAACATTGTGATACAAAGAAAACAAATAAGAAACTGTTTCCTGAGGAGCCAGTCATAAAATCAATGATTTGCTATAGAGCACAACGAAGACTTGAGATCATGCAAATGTGAAAACCAAATTAATTGAATATTTACCAAAAAATTACTTGTAAGCCCATAAGGGCATAAAATATTACAATGCTAAATTACACTGCCATTAAAATGTCACACCACCTTCATGTCACCTACAATTATGCTCCGTTCACATGCAATGACAATTGCAGGTGCACTGTTGGGAAAAAAGTTTTAGCTAAATAAAAACCTGCCTCACTATAAAATTTTACTTTAAAGTTATATGAAAATTAAGTTTTAAAATTAGCTAGGACTGAGTAACTTGTTTTTGAGAAATTAGCTTAGTGCTCGATGATCCCTGCTATGGAGGCTACCTTGGAGAAGGGAAGAACAGAGGAGGAGCTGCGGCATTTGCTAATAAGTGTGAATCTATTTCAGTTAAGAATGGAGGTTGGTGAGGGTGGAAAAACATATTTCATTACTGGTTTATGGGATCCAGCTGTACGTGACTTGTTAGTGTTAAACACTGAGACGCCTAAAGGTAGATATCTTAGTCAGTAGAGTTTTATTGTGATATGCCATAAATCAAGAAATGTTTCTGCATGGGATTCATTACAATAGAAAACAGGTAGTTGTTGAGAAATTCAGTTTGACTCAAGATTTTAACTTTCATGCTTGAACTTAACCCTTTCACTGCCAAGATCAGATTAGTTATTCTCCTTACTGTCTGCCATACAATTGTTAAAAATGTTAGTTTGGAGAATTTGGTATTGGATCAAGTATTAATCTCCTAATTGATATTTTACATTATTCTCATCACTTGTCTGCTTAATACTGTAGGGATATTGTTGGGAGAAATTCTATCTTTATCACTTATGGGAATTAAATGGTTTTAAAGTGCAACTAGTATTAAGCAGTATATATGTTGTAGTTCAATTTTATCCTCTAGTTTAATTTTTTCCAAACCAGTTCAATTTTTTTAAACCAGTTTAATTTTTTTTTTTAACTAGTTTAATTTTACTGATTAGAATTAAGCAGACACTGTTATTGTCCACTCCATACAGGTTTCATTGTAATTCAAGCTGAAATTAAAATGTAAAGTGAACAATATTTCATTTTTCAGACTCTCGACTGTTTGTGACAATAGCTGTTGACTTAGTTGTGACTGGAGTTACAGAACCAGTCCGCTTCATTGTTGAAACAAAGGCCAAAATTTTTCCCAATGGAGAAAAATTCTTCTGGAGCCCCAGTAAACCAAAATTCCATGAAGTTTATGTTATGGAACTGAAGGAGGTTGGACTGTGATTTGCTGAGTTTAACTACTAAACCAGTTAATTAAGATAATTTTCCTTAATTAAGATAATCTTCCTTTACCTCTTGGTATGAGGTTTTGGTATGGAACGGAAATCCACTCACTTGCTCTAACTATTCTGATTTCATGACAGGACGGAAAATGTGTGCACGGTAAGTACCTTCTGTTGTCCCGTTGTCCGTTGTCTAAGGCTTTGTATGGGGCAATGGAAGTTACTTACAGTGCATCCATTTTCTGTCCTGTCATGTTTATTCATTAAATGAGATTAAACATGTTATCCCCTGCCTCCACTTTTGGTTTGGTTGTTTCCTCAAAGTCTTTCTATCTTCTTTTGCTCATTTATCTGGGAATACATAGACAGAAATTTCTCCATGAGCACTGATACCTGGAGTTCTCAATAAATCAAAATTGTGTCTGTTGTGTCGGGCCTTAAGCTAAAATTATTAAGGTGGTGTTTCCTTCCTTTTGCTACATCCTTGATAAAAAAAAAACACCATTTTAGACCTCAGAAGCAAAGAGGAAATGTCTTAAAGACTATTCATCCAGACAGAAAAGGGCTTCAATGTCATAAACTTGATGATGACAATTGTCCCTTTGATTGTTACATGTAGATATGGAAAAAATTTTTTGTGCTGCAAAAGTTATTTTACCAGTAATTCTTGTCTTCAAGTTGAAAATCACTTATCTATTTGGCCACCACTTAACTATATATAAGCTACTGAGGGTAAAAATGGCTTTTGTGGTATGGCTATATTGAAATACAAAGTAAAACTTTGCATCACTATGCTCCAAAGAGAATCACTTGATGACCAAAGGCCCATGTGTAAGACATCTTGGGCTCCCAGCTTTTTAAATCTTTCGTGAAAGCAAGTCACCCAAACAAAGAGCTAATTAGACTCTTATTTGAAGAAATCAGTGTGTAATTTTTTTCTATTTGATAGGTTTTTGATACTGACACTGGAGAGAAAGGATGTGAAGTGAAAAGTATCAAAACTGAACTGAGTTATGAAACTTCAAAAACTTTGACAAAAAGGCAGGCTACCTTGAATAGGCAAACATCTGATGGTCAGTAATACTTGTCTAACACATGCTAGATCTTCAGTTACCATGTTTATATCAGGCAATGGTTTATTTCATCCTATCCAGCCTTGAGAGTAGCTTTTTAAATGTACTCATAGTGTCTTTGATCTAAACTGATCCATGGAACTTGATGGAGAAGGGATGTAAATCTTGCTTGGACTAATTTATTTCAATTTGTTTTTTTTTTTTTGGGGGGGGGGGATTGAGCATTAAGAATGGTAAATTTTAAGTTGACTCAACAAAAATAATTATGCCTTTGAGTGTGGTATTATATGACCATAATGAGTTGAACATTCCTGTTTTAGCCACAGTCATCTGTAAAAAGCTATATCTTCATTAAATCTCATGTATAGATGATGATGAAGATGATGAGCCACTGCTGTCAGGATCAGGTGTGGTGCAAAAGGAGTGTACCGAGGAAGAGCTAGGCAGCTGGTCGGATCTGTTAAACAAATGGAAGGACATCACTATTAAGCCAAGACAACTACCAGGACTTGTGAGAAAGGTGGGCTAATGTTGGGGAAAAATTGGTTATTGCGTTTTCGGTAAAATTGAAGAACAGCTTCCCAAAATATCTGTCAGCCGACTGTTGGCAAACGAAACACAGAAAACACAACGAAAACACTACAGAAACACAATGAAAACACGGGCTCGTGCAACTTTGTGAGTCTTTGAAAAAATTTACTCGTATTGCTAAATCTAAGTAACTAAACTCTTTCCAATTTCAGTGGAACAAAATGTGTCAGTCAGATACTACACATCAAGTTCACATAAATGAAGATCGATATGGCCAATAATGCCTCGCACTCAAAATTTACCTCTATCGCGTGGTGTTCATTAAAATTCATTTTGAGGTAATTGTGAAAGTTCAAACTTACCAAGATTACAGTCTGTTTACTTGTTTCTGAATTTGTTTTCATTATGTTGGCCAACTGTCGGTGAACAGTCGGCCGACAGATATTTTGGGGAGCTCTTCTTCAATTTTACTGCATTTTCAAGGAATTGGTGAAAGAATTTTGAAACATGATCTCTCATGTTCTTTCCATTTCTGGAAGCTTGCAATTTAGCATTTTATATTTAAGGGGAGATTCATCTGCCAAAAGTGCAATATCAAAATCTGAGGACATACTTTTTGCCCAAGTTGCAGGGTGTCTGCAAAAATGGGATAACTGCTGAGCGAGAATCTGCTGTAATGCCAATAGGACCAAGTCTAGACTTTGTTATTATGAATGAGTAATATTGCACAATAGGTAAGCTACATACTTAGTAAACTTATTTTTTTCAACTTAGGGCATACCAGATCCTCTCCGTGGACAAGTTTGGCAAATGATGGCTGGTGTGAAGGAAAATGATGAACTCATCGAGGGTTATAAACATTTCATTAAGAAGGTAGACCAATGAGTGTTTTAATTCTTCCAGCTTATCCAAGCACACTTTCAAGAAAAGAAGTTTTGAGAATTGTGGAAGTGCCTGATCTTTGGGACGATAATGTGGTAACACACAGTGTGACACACATGTAATTGGACATGTCACACAAAACTCTTCCTTGACAAATAAAGAACTCTGAAATCTCTCTTTTTTTTTTTAAGGAATCTCCAACAGAACAGGTGATCAAGTGGGACATTCACCGTACCTTCCCAGCACATGAGTACTTTAAAAGCACTGGAGGAGAGGGTCAGGAGACATTGTATAAAATCAGTAAAGTAAGCCTTTTTTTGTGGCTACTGTCTCCTATGGGAGGTAGGATTGATCTGATTTTGACCCAATGTATCCCAGTCAGTAGTAGTTCGACATTCGCACTTGATACACGGTTGAGTTCTCTCCTTTTGTGATTTCTGGATTATAGCCACTAGCACATTATGTCTTCAGTTCTTGCCGTGGCACTATGGAAGACAGCAGAAAGCAATAGTCATCTCACAATCATTTCAAGATTGCATGCAATTTAAAACAGATGTTTTACTTGCAGAAATATCTTTTAAGGTGTGATTGGTGCATCATAAAATGTGGGGGAAAATTTTTTTCTTTGAAGAGAGAGCATTTTACCTTTTACACACTTCACAATGTTATAGGACTAAGCTGTAGAGTGTGTGCTGCTGTTGACCTGTTACCATTCTCTGTTAGGCCTACTCTGTTTACGATGAGGAGGTGGGTTACTGTCAAGGACTGTCATTCCTGTCAGCAGTGCTTCTGTTACATGTAAGTATTACATTCTGGGTATCATTATTTCGAGAAGATACTGTACAATAGCTCCACAATAGCTCATTTTGCAGTTGTGTACTTAGTTGCCAAGCCTTTGATTCAGAGTGAGGCTGAAGGTGACCTTGTTGTGATAGAGACCTGTATCTACTTAGCATGATAACAAAGTGATTTACATTTGAAGGGCAGCAAGGTTTGTATCATAACAAGGTCAACCCTAGCCTCACTCCCATTCAAAGGCTTGGCAACCAAGCACACAACTGTAAAATGGACTATTCTTAAAGTGTTTCTTGGAACAGAAACCAGAATTAAGTTCTACAGAAGCCAGAGTTAAGTTCTCCCTTTTTTACTTATGGTTAGACTTAAACATAAACTTTACCCTATTGGTTGCCAATGTTGTAACCTGTTGTGTTATATAAAAATGACTTTGAAAGTTAAGTGTCATTTTGTGTAGATTACATCTGTGAAAATTTTTGGTTCTTTTGTCAGCTTCCAGAGGAGCAAGCATTTGCACTGTTGGTGAAGATAATGAGTGATTATGGGCTAAGAGATATTTTCAAACACGAGTTTGAGCAGTTGCATCTGAAGTTTTTCCAGCTGGACAGAATGATTGAGGTGAGACTTTATCCTGTCCAATAAGGCTATTTTGAATTTCTGGAATACCGACTGACTTGTACTCAGTCATTTTATACATTGTTGTATAATCAAAGTGAGTGAAAGTAGTAACACGTAGTACAAGACTGAGTGGACGCCATTTTGTTTCCTAGGACTCGATGCCAGACCTCCACAGCCATTTTCAGTATAATGATATAGAGACCCACATGTATGCCTCGCAGTGGTTTCTGACTTTGTTTACGGCCAGGTTTCCATTATCAATGGTGTACTGTATCATGGATCTCTTCCTATGTCATGTAAGTCAGAATGTGGTTTAAGATATATAGAATCCATTTCGATTGAGTGGCCAACTGGAACCAAAGAATTAAGAGGAATTTTCGATAAAGCTTGGGAAGTTATTCGGGATTGTTTCGGTTTGGTCTTACCACACTCTGTGATTTGCACAAAAAATTCCCACTCACTCACAAAACTAAAACCAATCGTGGCTCCCTCCCATTGGCTTATTCTGATATTTATCCTTTGTTCGGATTGGCTATTGAGATTACTTCCGATTTGGCTTTACGAAACTCTACAGAAAAGCGCTCTTACATAAGAACTTGAAGTTAAGACAAGCAAACTACTTGGGGTGCGGGAAAACCCAAGTTACCAAGGAGTGACTGATTTTAGTTTTGTATTTAATTGGCTTGGAGGATTGCCGAATTTTAAAGACGAACTACTGTATGCAGAGAAGCAAACTCATACAATTTCGAATTAGTGTAGATGCTCAATTGAAAACTGCTCTAGTGACCAAGAAAGAAAGGAAAGGCAGAAAAGAAAGGGAAAAAATGGCCAATTTTTTTTGGAGAATTGACTAAGGAATCTATCGAGTCTGGTTTTTGATTGGGATGTTGCTGAGCAGCTCCACAGCATTTAACAGATGAAACAGCATGTGTTGTGCCGCTATTTTCTTCGCCTGGTTGGACATTTATAGTCGAACATTTTTGGATACTAGCGAAATGCCTGTCAAACCTAGAGCGTTATCCTGTGAATCTTAAATAATGTACATATACTTGCTCTTTTAGTTGGATTGCGTAAACCTTTTATTTCATTGTCTTTTTCTTAATTTTCCAGGGAATGAGAGTTATTTTTCAAGTAGCTTTAGGCCTTCTCAAGGTACGAAGTCTCTGTATATGTTTGTTTTCTCGAGTTCGTGTAACCCTGTGACTGTTAGTTCTTCCCTCTAGCTACTGCACACTTTCTTGCGAATTAGTTATGAGAATTTGGTGTTAGATTAAGATAATACATTTTAGTGTTCTCATTACCCAATTGCTAGATAATGTATTATCTTCCTGAAGATTTCTGAAGACTGTGATTTTTTGTCGTGAATTTTAAAGTTGGTTTTTTTTTTTTCCTGAGCTACCTCTGTCACTCCGAATCATATGCACAAAGTTTTAAAAAAACCTTTGCAGTAACATGAATTATGACGCGCTGACTGAAATTTACTGGTAAAAATGGGAATCATGGACTCGTTTTTTAGTTACGAAAACATAGTGTTGCTATGTTATCCATTATTTGAAAAAGTTATTGATCACAACTTTTTGTAATTTTTTGGATACCAAAGCCACGATCCCTTAAGAATTGGCGTTTAAAATCACGAAACCATTTTGACCACCTTAGGATATTTTATATCGCTGATTAATTCGGCTACAATTGCCTTATTCTGTAACAGGCCTCTCGTAGGGAACTCATCCAAATGGATTTTGAGGCCATACTAAAGTACTTCAGAGTGTCCATGCCGAAAAAGTACCTAGACGAAGACGAGTACAAGAGACTCATAACCTCTGCTCTAAGCTTTCGGGTATGAAGTTTTGTTCCGTAAATTAAATTTGCTAATTTTTATATAAATGGATACCTCTGTGTGTGCATCTGGGAACGACTTTTAATACTCGTTTGAAAATTGGTGCAATGTTTAGAGATGATTGTTTTTTTTTTTTTGCTTTTTTTTTTTAAGCTTTCTCTCTGAAATTATTATCCGGTGTAAATTTCAGGTGACAGAGAAAAAGATGAAGAAATACGAAAAGGAGTACTTACTGAAGAAGGAACAGGAGGCACAGCTCGAAGACCCCGTTGAGAGGCTAACAGTAAGTTCCAGGTTTTGAATGTTGTATTTTTGAGATCTTTTGTCGGCTTCAGTGTTGCCTGACTGATCCCCCCTCTCTTTCTTCTACAGCGTGAAAACAAGAGGTTCTTTGAAGACAACTTGAGACTTGAACAAGAAAACGATAGCCTTGCCCACGAGTTGGTTAGTACCAAAGTAGAACTTCACAGCAAGCTGGCAGAGGTATTTTCGCTTTATCTCGACTGGTTATTTTTGCTTTTACATCCTGATATTTTTCCACTTTTATTATAATTTTTTTTCATCCTGTAGCTCCTTTATTTACATTTGTAACACTGAGCGCCTTTCTAGCTTTTAACGACGTTCCTAACGTGATGAAATTTGCCTTTGGATTGTATATGATTTTCAAATTTAAAAGTTTTGCAACACTTTTCTATCTCAAGCCTCGGTTAGTTTTAAATTGCTATGATTCTCTAGTAGCAGATATAAGATAAAAGGATTTCCTGAGATTCTTACTCCCGTCAAATCACGTTTTTCTATCGCCCTTCTGTTCATTAGGCAGAAGAAAAAGTGGAAGAGTTGTCCAAGGCTCTGAGCAACGCGACCATCTCGCTGGTCGAATCAGAGGATCAAAGGGAAAAACTGGAAGTCGAGGGGTCTCAGGTAAACGAAATGAAACTCTATTTAACCAAATGTCGGCGTCACACATGACAGACTGATACACTTTTGTAATTCGTCAGGTCAAAGAAATGTATCGGCAGACCATTGAGCAGGCTGAGGAGGATAAGAAACGGCATATCACTGTCATTGAACAGTACAAAAAGGTCAGTATTGATGTCAGGAGCGACATAGTTTCTTTCTGTAGTCAATACTTTTTTTTTTAGTAGTCAATAACTGCTTTTTGCTTGTTCCACATTGTAGATTTGCAAAGAAAAGGAGGAAAGAAGCGAAGAGCTGAAGGAAGATTTGCGGCTGGAACTCTTGGAAGTCAAGGTATTTGTTTTTCTCCTATAGACCTCTTTCATGTTCGAAAAAGAGTAGCGCAACTGGACGACAGAAGAAAAGAAATTCATAACTGGTGGAAATAAAAATCCGAGGCACTTCTTACTGTTTTTTCATTCAGTTTAGGTTTATCAGCAGAGATTTGAAATGAACCTCAACAGAGTACTTTCAATTGCTAAAAAATTCCTCTTTGCACTATCATTTTAGTGTCTTCCACAGACGTTTCACAAACATCTGATATGCTTTTAGCTTCTCTTAGTCGCCCTCAGGCATTTACTGTTCAGAATTACTTCAAAACCTTTCACAAATTATCTTTTCCAGAGACGAATAGGGTCATGTGAAAACTGCTCCGCTCTCTTCTCGGAGGAAGGTCACGTGTCACTGGAGGCTGGCGGAATCGCTGCATTCAAGACAAGTGTGAAGCTTGTAGATTCCGAGCAGTGCCTCAGGGAACTGGAACTGGAGCTTGCGCAAACGAAGCTTTCTCTGGTGGAGGCCGAATGTCGTTCTCAGGAGTTAGAGCATAGGCTGGCGGCCATTGAGGCGGCGACTGGTGAAAGCAAACCCTGGTTCAAGAGAATTAGTTTGGTGAAGGATGCCGGGAAGTGAATGATGGTCATGCAGTGATGAATTAAGCTCGTTTTTTGTTAAACGACGATAACACTTTTTTTTTTTACTGTATAACTCATTTTCTTGGTGCATCAAGAGCTTCTGGCTATTTTGAGTAATGTACTTCAACAGTGCATAACAGAAACGTTTCTTTTCCTTTTTTTTATTCGTTTTATTTGTTTGTTTGTTCGTTTTTTTTAACGAGACGGTCTTAGTTGTCGCCGTGAAAGAAATAGTTTCTGTCCTCTGTTAATACGTAACTTAATGATGTAAATTCTTCCAATAGGGGAACCTCAGACAACAGAAAGTGAAGGATTTTTTTGGGTTCAAAGTATGCTTCAACTCGTTCCCAGAACCCACCTTATGTCGCGGAAAGACCATGAAAACAATGTTATCCTAGAAAGCTTTGTCCCTGGAAGGTCTCTTCCTAAACTTGACTCGAGGACAGCAGTAGTTATAGTATTTCTTCCTTTTTGGTTGCCCGACAACCACAAATTTAATTGAATTGTGTTAGTGCCAGCTTGAAATAGAAAAATTTTTCCTCACAAAGTTTCCTACGGAGAAATGATGATAAGAAGTTACTTAAACTGATTTAAAATTCCCGCCTGGAAAATGGCTTTTAAAACGAAGAAGTCAAACAGTATTTTTTGGTGTTCTTGTAGCTTTTATGGAAAAAAATAGCATTTGAATTTTTTCCGTCTTCTCTGTGAGATGAATACGATTATGGATATGTTATTGCGAAAATTCTGTACATAGACGATCGTAGTGACATTAATTGAGTATTTTAAAGTTTTGTTAGTTCTTGCGTCATTTATTTCTGCAAGTTTTCTCCTTAGCGACTTCATTTGGAAAATAATATATCACTTAAGATCAATAACTTACTAAATAGTTGGGATATGTAAAAAAATTGCTGGTGAAATACAAGGGGTTAAATGTTGTTGACGCGAATAAACAGACGCTTCTGTTTAGAGGTATTTCGCTTCTTCGTTTCACGTTGGCTATGTCGTTTCATTACATGTGTAAAACGCTAAAAAAGGTTGCGCATGTGGTAGGATTTAACCTGAAAGGGAGCTGCATCCTCAAAGACGTATAAGAAGCTGGTTTCCGTGAAGGAGTTATGTCCTACTCAAAGTCAGAGGAAAAGGATTGCGGATTGCAAGCTTAAAAGCAGCAAAAGGATCTGTCTATTCCCGCTCGAACGCATTTTGGTAATTTACTTTTCCAGTAAATGGAAGTGCTCGTATATGCGTAAATCGTGGTGATGGAAACAAGTGCTACTAAACTTCACAGCACACGGTTACTTTTGCTCTGCAGTGTATTTTAATTCACCGTGTTTTCAATGCGTTCTCTGAAATAAGAGATCAACCATTCGGGAAATTTCTATCGGTCTGAACTTTTCTTTTACTAGATATGATGAAAAATCCGACTTTTTACCTTGAAAATGGGGGGTCGACTTACTTATACACGAATGAATTCGACTTATGATGCACGGGTAAATACGGTAATTGTATTACGTGCTTTGACAGAACAATAGAATTAGATGCAAGTGGACTCGAGTGCCAGTTTTAAACGATATGAAGTCAGTTAGCAATGATTATAACTGAAACCAACATTTTTGATAAATAAGGCTGTTTTTTTTTTTACACAAAACAAGAAAATCCAAGTTTTCTTGTGTGTTTGAAGTCAATGTTCAAAAGGGTAAATAACTAATAATAAAATATTTAATTAAACAACAAATCGTAACAATTGAATTCTCTTGACAGGTTATTAAATCAGGGTGAGCTAAGAGCATGTTGAAATGTTCCTAAGTGTTTATCTCGGAAACATTTTAGGCTAATTTGAAGATGTGGTAATGGACAGGTCAGATTGAATTTTTTTATTTCTCCCATTGAAATATAGCTAGAGTTTTGAAAGGTGATGCATCTAAGGCACACTACGCTGATTAGATAACCAAAGTCTTCGACTCTTTGGGCTTTTGGGAACTTAAAAGGCCATCTCTCCAGGGTAAAATCACAGTGCTTACGAGCCTGACTGTCAGTCGGAAAGAGATGGTAACCTGTTTGTAATCTCTTGCTCTCAACTAGTTAACCGAGTTAATTTTTCCATGAAAAGTGCGAAGGAGTGAATTTTATTCATTAGCTGCTATCCCCCCTTCCCCCCCCAAAAAAACAACAAAACAAGAGAAACAATTTTCTGTTTTAATTTCTCTCTTTTTAAGTGACCTTTATTGTTATCTATTCTTGTTTTTCTTTTTTACAATTTCCCACCTCTGATTTAAACATGTTGAACGACAGTGTAATAATGTAATAATAATGATGAGAACATTAATAATGTTATTTATCTAGGGAGCTTACATCACTAGAGGTATTATTCATTGAGGCCCTGCAATACAATATTTAATATAAAATAGTTAAAACCATTAATAGTTAAAAAGTACGGTGTTATAATCTTCAATAAAGTAAAAGGATAAAATCGAGTTAAAAAACTACGGTCTACAGGGCCGGCGCTAAGAAAGTAAAGGTAATCTCAAGTTACGTATTGATTTGTCAAGACTGATCCACTGCGCCGGTCCTTGATAAAAGGCCTTGTCAAACTCTCGGTTTATAAAAACTGTTTTTCCCTCATGACGTTCATGTTTGATTCAGCAGCATTACTGCTAGTTACTCTTTGGGTTGAACAGATTAGTCTCAAACAGGTTGTGTATAGCTTTACCCCGATCTGATATTGATCCTTGGAAACGAAACAGGACAACGTAAAGGTAAAACCAAACTAATAAAACGAGTCTTAAACGAAGTTTTGACGCCCTGGGTGATTTAATTGGCGCGTAATCCCGATAGAAAGTACGTAATTCCTCGTGAGCATGAGCCGAATTCAAATCTCATCCGGAGGGAATTTTTGGCCCTCAAACCAATTATATTTTATTCGAGCTGCATTCTAGAAAAAACCCACCGAACAAGATGGTGAGTAAATAAGATTGCTCCAGTCTTTACATGCGGCCTTGTCAAAAGTCTTTCGGTGCAAAAAGCCGTCCGCGTACAAAAGTTTTTCGTGACTTATATGCTAAAAGTCTCTTTCCTTCGTTTACTTTTTCCTTCGTTTACTTTATTTAAACGGAAGCGGGCCAGCACATGGACTTCTGATTGGCTCTCGGATGTGCTCACACGTCTATAAATAACGGTGAGGTCGCCTCGATCTTGTGCTGGCATGGAAACTTCTTACGCTTGACTGTCAAATACTCGAGCGCTTGATCGTTGTTTGATTGTGCAGTACATTGGTCGCGAAAAGTAGAATGTTATAAAACCGCTCAATAGCAATAGAGCTCTTCAGTGCCGTTGCTTTGGCAATGTTAGCGCTGGTGGTGGTGCGAATGATTTTAGCGTGTGGGTTTTAACGGGGTAAGTGTGAAGAAGTATACGATCGTGTTATGCTGTCGGTGACTTTTCAAACGAAATCAGAGCTTGGTGAAGGTCTTTAGGCTTTTAAAACCCTTAGAAAACTGATTGACTGGGGGATCTTGGTAAAGTGAATGGTGGTTTAGGAAGCTTTTCTTTAAAAGTTGTCGGTAGGTGTCGTTTCTAAAGGAAGAATGCTTCAGCACAGCTCCGAGTACTTCAAAACTTGATAAGGAAGATAGTATTACAGCCTGTTCGGGAGTAACGAGAGAGATCGTATTTTTATAATTTAAGATTCATCTATTAGTTTGTAGCGGTAGAACCAGACCCTTAGTAACAAACATAACAGCTAGATTCTCTAATTTGTATCTTTCTTCGTCTTCTACAAGATTCTATGAACGTTTCTTGTAATCTGTAATTTATCGAGGATATGTTACTATTTAATTGTGTTATATTATGAGAGTTTAAAAGAAAGCTCCAAGGTTGGAAAGCGATACAGATAAATAACTTAACGGCTTTCATTGCATATGCTAACCATGCAGGTATTCTGAAATATAGAGACTCGATGGAGACATGATCAAACATAAGAGCGGAACACGTAACTTGCCTTGGATCCTTTGGCTGACTATTTTCACCACTGGTATGTTTGGCTATATTGACTCCATGTATTATTTTGGATGATATGCGAGAATCCGGACTTTTCCCAGAGATTATAAGGGTATTTATCTTTAAGTGGAACAAGGAAGTTATCGTCGCAAATTAATGAAACACACCAGAATTAATGCAAAGCCTGCATGGTCATGTTCAGGATTCAAAGTCTTAATCTTCATGAAATTTATACTGATGCTTGCAAGGTGATCTTTTTAAGCAAAGCTGATAGGTTAACCTTTCTCGCTCTAACATTAGAATTCATTCTCTGCACTGTTCTTTTAATATTAACAACGGTGTTGACAAGGAGAATTCATTCGAAAATCAGAAACTTCTTAAATGGGTGATTATTACCTCTATTCTCCTTACATTTTATATTTGATTCAAGGATGATATTGTAAGGAGAGAAATAGAAGCCAGTCACTCTTAAGCACAGACTGCTTTGCAGCCATTTCTGGAGTTGTCATGCCAGGTGAATAACTCCCCCAGAAAAGGCTGCTCATATTCTAACTGCAGTCCATTCAGGATTTTGACCAATCAGCATTTACTTACCATATTCTGGAAAGTGTCTGCACCAAAACGTGCTAACCAATCACAGGCCTCAACTTATCTACTCAAAGCAGTCTATCTTACTGTCAGTTGACTAGGGAAAGCTTCTAGCGCAAGTCCGTATGGATGACTTCGAATAGGAGACACACCAACAGAACCAATAGGAAATCTTGCCTGAGTATAACGTACCTGTTGGCTGATCGCGGTAGAAATAGTAGAATTGGCTGTAGCATTAGAAGTACAAGTGGCATTGATCAGATTGAATTGTAAACATTTCGAGGATTTCCGACAGCATGAAGCTTGGATTTCTCCACTGTCACTCTCAATGTTCAATAAGCGCTTCGTTCTGGGAAGTTTGTGATCCTTGGAGATTTCCTTCAATTCATCTTTGAGCTCTTTAAGATGATCAGAGTTCTTTTTGAACTTGATCAATCGTCGGGAGCAAGCTTTACAAACTGACAACTCGCTAGTCGCTGAATAGCAGCTCATATTCACATCCAGACAGGAACTAATAGTCACTGGAAAATCAAAAGAACTTTTTCCAAAAACAAATTTTTTCTTTTTTCTCAACTGAAGTGGAACAAATAAAGCAACAATCACTTTGCAAAACCTTATTTGGCGTTTCCTCCATCAAGAAACTACGATCAAATGCAGAATTTGAAAACACGGGAAAAACGATATTGATTACAATCTCTTGTGCTCTGATTGGTCACATAAGAAACAATGTCAGTGATCTCATTGCTGCAAAGACAACAGAGGGAAAGCAATGTTGTTCGAATGTGAACAGCCGTTTGTGGGGAGGAGAGTTGCGTGACGAGACTAAAAACAGCTGCGAGGGAGACTATCTTAAGCAAGGCTGTGCTCTAAGAAAAATTGAAGGGAGCACAATGCTCTGAAACTGTGAAATCCAGGGTGCCCAGCACATGCTTTTCATTTAAATTAATTTATTAGATTCGCCGACAGGGAGGGACACCGCAACAGCTTGTGCCAATTACTGCGGGCCCAGTAAACCCACCCATCCCACCCCAGGGGAGGACATCCACCACACAGTAATCTCGTGCGTGGGAAATTAATGTCTCCTACCCCTAACCCTGCAGGAGATGGGGCCTACAGTTTATTCGTCCTTATCCGAGAAGACTAGAATATCTATCCATTTCTTGATATTATAGAAAAGTAGCAAATTCTCCTCAGTTATTTTAAGACCATGAGTATTGGTCTGGCTGGGGCTCGAACCCTTGACCTCCTGCACAACACAATCCGGCGCTCTAACCAATTGAGCTAACCGTGGGGCGGTTATGAAAAAACTAAGATTCCTGAGTTGCCTAAGAGCAAAAGTGAGGTGCCAGGGGCCAGTGGGTGCTGCTAGACCACAGCTCTGCTTATGGTTGAAAGAGTTTAAGGATTTAATCTCAGTAACATATATATATATATATATTTTTGCTATATTTTGATTGGAGGAGGTTCAACACAGATTCCCCTGAAATGATTACTCCTAAAATATCATTCTCTGCAATCTGTTGAATTTGTCTGCAGCTTATTTTGGTGGATCAAAACAATTTTCTTATTGAAAAATAATCATTACCACACTAATTTCAATTTTACAACCACATTCCTAAGCCAAGGTGGCTTCAATTCTAAGCACTGAGGGGTTTGGTGATCCATTTGTAATTTCCATTGCAAGGACTCAGTTTTTTGGAGAAAGGAGAAAATTAGAGAGGGTGTAAGAAAAACTTGAAAAAAAATTAACAAAGTGATTAGTCTAATTATCTTTGCTTGGTTCTTGAACATCATTACATTTTTTAGTAGAAAATCATATCTCCTTTGTAGAATTAAACTTTAAAATCTGTTGTGTTATATTTCACCCTTCAGATTGGCACATTGTCATTGGTCAGCAATGTGCCTCCAATCCTTGCTACTCTAATGGAACTTGTACCGATATTGGTATTAATAACTACACTTGTAGCTGTCCATCTGGTTTCACAGGTAGAGTTATATTTCATTACTGCTTATCGCAACCTTTGAGAGTTGAAATCACTTACCATTAGGTCCTCAATATTCCCACACAAGGTGAAGCTGAGAATTGAGTTAAAAGGGTGTTGAGGGTCACACACTTAATTAAAGTTTTATCCAGTTTCAGTAACTTCCATGTTGTATGATATGCTCACATTTGGTTTAGCCATTATTCCTTTTTCTATTAATTTTTTTTTTCTTTTAAAACTACCTTAGGGAAAAGATGTGAAGCTGTGATCAACATGTGTCATTTTAACCTGTGCCAAAATAATGCTGTGTGTCAGAGATTTCAGACAGGGGGGTATCAGTGTATTTGTCATGCTGGATTTACAGGCAAGTGAACAGCAAACCAAATATATTATCTGTACAAAAATGAACTAAACAAAATAGATCTCTTTGACCAATTTTTTTCCAAGATGTGAATGTTGTACCTTTAGTACAGTTCTGTGTGAGTGTTTTCTGTTTAACATGAAGTGTTTTATAGGAGTTAGTTCCACCCACCATTTTGAGGGTAGAGTCACCCCATCCCCTCTCAAAACTGATTCAGTGGATGCTCTCCCCCTTCCCATAATTTATGAAGAAAACATAGCCAAGCAGGGTTTTCATTAAGGGCTGGGCAATGGGCAAATTGACCAGTTTTGAGGGCAGTTTTGCCCACCTGGTTTGGTGATCTGGAGGAAAGTTTATCTTATAAAGCAAGTTCAGTTCAAAAGTTTTGCCCACCCATGGAAACTAGTTGTCCTCATGCTGAAAACATCGATGAAACCCCTGGTCAAGTGATCAGGGAGCTAGGATTATAATGTGGTAGCCCTCTTTTCTGCCACTCAGTTCACAATGTTTACATTGGCCATGAAAAACTGCCAGGAAGAGCTAATCAACCCTTTGCACCCAAAAATCAGTGTTGACTTGTCACTTCGTGGGTTTATTATGAACCAATGCAATGACCAGCTCCCAGTTGGCTTGTAAGCTCAGTTGGCTGAGAGCACTGCACTGGTATCTCAGAGGTCATGGGTTCAAATCCCATTCAGGCCTAAATTTTTTTCAGGCTTTATTTTAAGTACTGCTTATAAATAAGTATTGTTCATTACTGCAAAGATCAATCTCACACTAATTATGACCTTAATGTTTGTTTTGGAGATGATACTGTGAGGAGATATCAGATTCCAATCACTTTTAGGGGTATAATAAAGGGTTAACTAAAGTTGGTGTCATAATTAACAATTATTCCACGAGCGTGCGTTGGATATGAGATGATAGATAGCCAACGAGGCGCGTAGCGCTAAGTTGGCTATAATAATCTCATATCCAACAAGCGCGAGTGGAATAATTGTTTTATTAAAAACGCCCCCAAGAAATTATTATTTTGTAAGAAGAAACCGGATTTTTTTAGCTCCCTTTTGATTTTAAGCTGACGCGTACGCTTACCATATTTGTAGATTATGGTATATTGGCTCATATACCATAATGGCTAAGCCAATAAAAAGTCTTGAATTGCATTATCCAATGATCCAGTTTTTAATAATTATCATTATCACATGTGAAAGTGTTGAGTGTAGTCCTAAGAAGGACTGTTGTCAGTGGTGGTGACTGATGTTTTGACAACCTGTGCAGAAGTCATCATCAGAGTCAAGTGAATAGTTGTTGTCAGTAGAATTTTATTAGTCCAGTTTGTGTAAAATGCTTGGTCAGTTTTGCTGTGATGTTGTTGGCTGTAAGACTCAAGTGATGTAAGTTGGTCTTGATTGATCTGTTTGATCCATCATTAAAATTAGGTCGTTCTGTTCAGAACTAACACCGATAACAGTCCTTCTCAGAACTACACTCACCCAGAGGATCACACTACACATTCACATGTTACCCCTGGGTTCAAACCATTTACTGCATTATTGCATGTATTAATCAGTTCATTGCTTACATTGCTGTCAACATCATAATTATCATCACCATAATTATCATCACCATAATTATCATCACCATAATTATCATCACAATTCATTGCTGAAAATATATTTCCTGCAATGGTCTGTTTTACTTAATTTACCTTTAGGATTACATTGTGAGACAAACATTGATGAATGTAACCAGACAAATCTTGCTTGTCATAATGGTGGAACATGCGTTGATGGGGTGAATGGCTACACATGTCAGTGCCCAGCACGTTTCTCTGGACCTTTCTGCAATGTGACTGTTACAAAGTGTGATGGAAGTCCTTGTCAAAATGGTGGAACTTGTAGGGAAAATCTTTCAGGGTAAGCTATTTGGATGATATAGACAGCACCTCCAAGTTACTTGCTCTTAAGGCAGGGGAGCAGTAACAAGTATACGCGTACCTTCCAACTCTCTCACCTGTAGATCAAAAATTGATCTCTTGCAAAAATATAAAGAAAAAAATTGAAAAACTCTACTTATACAGTCAAGTGACACAATAATGAGCCCAAAGAGGGCTTAATTGTTACAAAAGTGAAAATTAAGAAAGTGTTAACATGTGAAGACTAAGAATTAATAACAAAAATGACTTTCTGTACAATAATCTCTCGCAACCTTTCCTATGCCACTCAGATTTTCAAGCACTGCTGAAAAGTTTCGGCTTTCAATACCCTAGACTGACTAGGTAGTATCTGAAGAATGCAAAGTGTGAATTTCATTTAAACAAGCAAGTTTTTGCCATAGAAAGAACAGGCTACCCATTTTAAAGAAAGTTTTATTCTGTCAACTCTCATAGACATTTATTCAAGAAAAGCTCTGCCTTAGGCCACAAGAAGCCTCTAAAAAGTACAACTTGCAATACCAGTGATAGCTTTCTCATGGCTAAATCTTCCCAAAAATAGACACGAGATTGGGTGCTTTTGCCCAAATGATTATTATTAACAGAAGTATTATTCTTCTTTGAGGTTACCTTGCCTCTATCAAGAAGACAATTTCTGATTGCTTTCAGGGCAAGTCCATACATTATCTTTAAAAACTGACATCTCTGTAACAAACCATAATCTCATTGTGCTCCTGTGATTGTGATTATCATAGTGCAGTTATGGTGAATTAATGCTTTTACTCATGTATTGATTATCTTTCAGTTATAACTGCACTTGTACCGTGGGCTTTACTGGTCCTAATTGTGAAGAGAATATTGATGACTGTCTTCCAAACAGATGTCCATCATTTCAACAGTGTGTGGATGGAGTGAACAATTATCAGTGCATTTGTCCTGTTGGCAAAACTGGTCAAACCTGTAATGTTGACATTGATTATTGTTTTGGGCAGCCATGTCTAAATGGAGCAACTTGTAACACCTTTCAAGGTGAGGTTTAAGTTTAGGTGAAATGATAGGTGTGGCCCTGATATTATCAACACTTGAATCAATGTGAGAACCAACTCAAAATACTAAACATAAATATGTAAAATTAATGATATACTCCAAACTGTAGACTAGGCTGATTTCCTTTGAACAATGACTCAATACCTTGAGCAGTATTATGGAAAAATTCAAATGAATATGAAAGCAATTTTTGCAGTGATAAATACTACTTAAGCAGAAGTGAAAATAAGGCTGGAAAAAAATTTCAGACCCATTAATAGGGAAATTCAAAACATTCAGAAAAAGACAACTGGAGCATTAACTTGCTTCTCAAGTAACTTGTAGAAGGGTAAGGCATGGCTCTTTCCACGCCCTTGAGGTGCATAATAGCGGTGTTTTTATTGCCAGTTACAGTATTTACACATCAAGTCAAACTCCTTCATCCTTCACTTCCCCCCAGACTTGAATTAGCAACAAATTCCTTTTGATGATGTGCATGTGCATGTAGCTTGAAGTATATGACTGAAATCTGAGCTGTGCCTGATCATATCACTTCAGGAAGGAGTTAATATTTGTTCAGTCTAAATATGTGAAAATACTGCACGGAACTAAGAATCAGGTCACTCATCACTTTGGAACAGTCTTTCACAAGTTGACTCTGAGCTCCTAAGGGTTAATTGAGATTATTTACCTCATAAAAGTTTCATACAATTAAATGCAATGGAAACTGATCAAGCTTCTGAAATTCTACATATAGGTGAGTTCAACTGCACCTGTGCTCCAGGCTTTGAAGGGCACCGCTGTGAAAATAACACAGATGAGTGTGCATCTTATCCTTGTTTTAATGGTGGCACATGTACAGATAAAATATATGGTTTTACTTGCAACTGCCCAGCTGGTTTCATTGGGAGACAGTGTGAAGCAAACATTATTGAATGTCTGTCCAACCCATGCCAAAATGGTGGTACTTGTGTAGAGAGTGTTGGACTTGCAGGTTATTCCTGCACTTGTCAAGCAGGATTTCAAGGTTATATTTAATTCCAAATCAGATATTTTCACCTGGTAAACAAGCACAGACTAGCTTGTCTTGAGAAAGTTGTGCATGTTGTGATATACTCTAGAGTAATTTTCTGAAAATTATGGAGTTCCCTTTTGCTCTGATACAAGAAGTGGTTTCACTTTGTCATTGTTTTTCTATTTGTTTGTTTGTTTGTTTGTTAGTCAGTTGCTGGCCCACTCTATTTCCTTCTTGGTGACATAGCTTTTAACGGTATCAAAGTTACTTCCAATCCTTCATCAAATTTAAAACGAAATTATTTCTATGTTCTTTAGGACTCCATTGTGAATTTAGTAGTTCATCTTGTCAGCTCAACCCATGTCAAAACAATGGCACGTGTACGCTTCATGGTAACAAGTTGAATTGCACGTGTTCAGTCGGTTGGACTGGTCCTTACTGCGGCCTTGATGTCGACGAGTGCCGTACGTCACCTTGTGGAAATCTCGGCACATGCCACAACATGCCCGGAGGTTATAACTGCACGTGTTTAGCGGGCTTCACGGGCGCAAATTGTGACAAGCACGTGGACGAGTGTCTTGATGAGCCTTGCCAGAATCAAGGCACGTGCGAGGATTTTGTGAATGGCTACCAATGCACGTGTACCGCAAGCTTTTCTGGTAAAAACTGCGAGATTCCTGTGAATAACTGTTCTGCGCAGCCATGTAAAAACGGAGGGATTTGCAGACTAGGAGGAAGTGGCTTTTCTTGTGACTGTAAACCGGGTTATACCGGTTTTACCTGTGAAGTCGATATCAATGAATGCGCCTCTAATCCGTGTAAAAATGGCGGCACATGTGTTAACAATGTCGATCGCTATGAGTGTCAATGTGTTGATGGTTATCGAGGGAAGTCATGTGAAGTTCTCTTTACGGTGAGCTTCCAGCAAGGCTCGTATCTTCCTGTTTTGGGATTTACATTGTTCCCGTCGGATCTTTTGTCATTTAGATTCCGAACTACGCTGCCATCTGGACTTTTGTTCTATCAAGGGGCGGTAAGTAGAATTGAAGACAAACTATTTATAGCGCTTTTCGTGTGAATGTCGTGAGGTAAAATTAAAGTTATTGCATAAGAAGGGTGTAGGAAAGAAAAAATTTTGACAGTGAACCAACGAGAACTCGAAGTAATGGCAAAAAAATTGTGAAAAGCACGGGAAAAGGCAAATGACCCTGTGGCGATATGCATGTATTAGTTTGGTCTGTCGCGTTTTTTCCTTTTTTTTGTTTTTGTTTTTGAATCAATTAGAGGGCGTATCTTTGTGAAACGACAGAATTTCATTTGGGATTTCTTTTGACACTTTATTCGAACCCCCTCACCCCTATAACCACTGCATTTGATTTGGCATTAGGATTTCTTTTTCTATTTATTAAAAATGAATTATAAAAAAGACGTATTTGTTTCTGCCAGGATCTCACAAAAGAACATCCGGATCACGTGATTGTAGAGCTAACAAACGGCTCTATTCTCCTGTCACTCAATACTGGCCTAGACACTGCAACGACCAAGGTAGGCAGGGGACTCAACGATGGAACCTGGCACCAAATCACTCTGAAGATAACTGGTCCCCAGGCCAGTATATCTATTGACGAGGACACGTGCAATGCAGACTGTTTATCAGCGTCTGTTTTAACCACCTCCGATGCTAGCTCGCAGTACGCTGGTCTTCCCCATTTTGGAGGAGTAAGACAGCTGGTGCCACAAATAAGACAACAACTCACGACTGATGGTTCATTTGTGGGATGCATCAAGGTATTTGTTGGCAATGTTATAATGGGAAGTTGAAAACAGTGCCTGTCTTAATAAGCTCGAGATGGAGTGACAAGGGGGTCAGTATTTTTTAAGGCAGAAGCCTTTTTTCCCTTATTTTCTTTTTTTTTGACATTCATAGTTCCCTTCGTATTCGCTACATACCCAAAGTCGTTGGAGATGTTATCACCCAGTAGTTAGCACACTTGCTTTGGTATCTAGAAGTCCTCCCTCGAGTCTTGGAAAAAGCCCTTAAATCTCGCAAGGGGTTTTCTCCTCTCAGGAAATATGGGAATATGGGAACCAGCAAATTCTTAGCGAAACGTGACGTAACACCAATGGGGTTATAGGGGGGGTAGGGGGGTAATCCAGGAAGAGCTAGCATCCCCCTTAGGAGGAGTAACAGTAATCCAGATGGTTTGGTCTCGTACCATGGAAACCAATGAAAACCTCTCACGTGCTTATGGCTGGGATTAAGACTCAACTACTGACTGTGATTCCAGGCGCTCCCCACCCCCTCTGGGCTGGGCAGCAAAAGTCTAATCTTTCTGTTTGGATCTTCTTATTAGGACTTTTTATATAACAATATCGAAGTGAGTCTACAGAATGTGTTGGCACAAGCGCACCTAGTCTCCACCGGTTGTCAGCGAAGGGACGTATGTAGCAATCATGGATGCAAACATGGTGGCGCATGTGTAGATGAGTGGGTGAGGTACCGCTGTGAGTGTCTTCAAGGTTTCGTGGGCTCGTTTTGCGAGCATCAAGTCACAGCCACTTTTGACAGTGATGACAATTCTGGTTTAAAATTCATTTCAGCTGCTGCAATCACTTCGTTTTCTTTGGAGTTTTCAATTGATCCTACTCTTCCAAGTGGAGTGCTCGCTTACACTGGGGTAGGTTGACTTCACGGACAGTGTGAACTGTTGGTGGGGCAGTATAAATTAACCATTTCACTCCCATGTATGAGCGAAAACTCAACGATTTTATCCTTACAGTGACAATACACTTTCAGGCAGAAAAGTGATGAGAAAACAGAAAAAGATTAACTTAAGGATATTGTTTGACAGAACACTAAATTCTCAGAGTATCTATTAGAAATGTTTGGCAGAGGTGTAGAGAATTTGTATTTAGATCTTGAGAGTAAGAGGGTTATAAGCGTCGAAACTAAGAATGTAGGCTTTTGTTTCACTACTTGTCGTGAGTTATGGAACAAAAATCGCGCCATCAACTCCACCAATCAGATTGAAAACCAAAACCAATTAGAACTTGGGCGTTGCGTTATCGTGTGCTTTACGCCCATTTATCATGATTATTATTTTTTTATCGTGTCAAAAATAAACGTTGTGGTCGCTGCAGTTTTTCGTAAATGCTTTGTAGCAAGGAGTGTTATTTGACCGTGTGGTCTGATCGACTGGGAAAGGATGGTCTTGGGAAGAACAGAAGTCGATAGTAGTGACTGACGTCTTGACAACCCTAGCTTGCGGAACTCGTCATCAGAGGCGACTCTGCCCTTGACATGCCTTTTTCAATAATTGCAGTTTAGTGACCTATTACATAAAGTTGTTCAGTCAACTAGTTTTACAGGAAATCTCTCGAGATCAGTGTAGTCAACGTCAAATTTGATTTTATTTCCAGTCAGGGCAAGGAGATTTTGGTGTAGCCTTGAACAATGGACGTTTACGTGTAGCATACGTGAAGTCTCACTTCGAAAAAAACTACCTTGACGTCGGTCGCAATCTCTCTGACGGAAAATGGCATAGCTTGTATATCAACGTCACTTCCGGTAGTGTTGCGATTGACGTGAACACATATCACGCAGTTCTTGCCCCGCCTCGAGTTTCTCAGCCAATTGCAGATCTTGAGAACACTCTATACATGGGAGGTCTTTTGAGCAGGTTTAGCGATTTACTCCTTTCTCTAAATAACAAGCAGTCGACGTTTAGTGGTTGTTCAAGAAACGTAATTTTAAATGGAAATTTGACAACGTTTGAAACCGCGCAGACGAACGGTGGGTATTCGCTGCCAAAGTCGAGCTGTAAGAAGGACGAGAACTGCGCACTAGAATCCTGTACAAACGGAGGTGCGTGTGATGCTAGCTGGACTGGGTTTCAGTGTCACTGTTTGGAAGATTTTGTCGGGAGTCAGTGTCAAAATGGTGAGATGGCTTTCCTAATTACATAATTATTACTTACTTTTGCCATGCGCCTGTAAAACACTTTTTACCGATGATGTTACGGCAAGGGTGTGGTCATGAATATAAATTTCTGCGCACCTGTGATGAAGTAGCTACTCTGTCCTGTTGCTTTGAGGGCCAGAGTTCATGCGGCGAGAAGGACAAGCAAATGGAGCTTCTAGTACTGTAAGAAATTTCTTTGGATCCGCGCATCCTCATCACCCGAGGTCAGGGGTCGGTTTGTTAATGACTTGAAAAAATAAACTCTCAGAGGGAGGGTGATTGTTACGGTTATATACCCCCATTGCTACGCTCCCGGATGTGTGCAGAGAAACGTGAAAGAAATTATTCATATCTCCATAACTGTAGTCCTGTGGCATCACGGTCATTCCAATTTTGGCCATAACAGTATGGACACAATATGGGCAAATTGGCAAAGTCTGACTTTCCGAGTAGGTTGTAGTGGCTCGGCTTTCCGTCGTAATCTTCTGTTATTTTACCCATCGATGTCAGTTTTGTTTTCTGAAGTTTGTTTTCCTACCTACTGTAGTTTCCGAGACTTCATTCTTATCGAATAACAGCCGAGTGGAACTAACATTGAACTCGTCTGAGTGGAGTTTTGGTCAGAGTGGGTCGATGTGGTTCAGGACTCGTGAAATGGACGGGTTACTAATGTATGCCGGGCGGAGACCTGGGGGAGGCAATACAGAATTCCTGCTTCTTGCAGTCACTTCCGGTCAGGCTAGATTTACCGCTGACCTTGGCTCAGGTATGGTAAATGTGCCTTTCATCCTGGGCGTTAAATATTTTCTCTGTGATTTTTTTTTCGAAACTCCCCAGTTTCAAAGTTTCAAAGCTTTCAGTGTTAATCAAACAAGGCTCCATTTTTATGAAATTGATGTAAGCCTTGGTGGCCTCATGGTTAGTGCGCTCTACTCCGGATCGAGTGGTCCGGGTTCGAGCCCCGGCCAGGACATTGTGTTGTGTTCTTAAGCAAGACACTTTACTCTCACAGTGCCTCTCTTCACCCAGGTGTATAAATGGGTACCGGCAATTTAATGCTGGGGGTAACTCTGCGATGGACTAGCATCCCATCCAGGGGGTAGTAGAAATACTCCTAGTCGCTTCATGCAACAGAAACCGGAGTTAAGCACCGGCCTAATGGGCCACTAGGCTCGTAAACAGACTTTACCTTTTAGTCCGATGTTTAAAATAAGAGCGTCAGTCTCTTATCCACCTTTACTCGAATTTTAGGATCAATTTCGCTTTCGATCAACAAAGTTGTGTCTGACGGTGACTGGCATTACGTGACCTGGACCAGAAGATATAAGCGCATAACACTGGACTTAGATGGCATGATGACAGCACAGGGAGACCTTCCCGGAGCAGACGGACAGTTTGATGCTGCTCAGGATCCTGTGGTGTCTGTGGATATTGGGGGAGTCCCGCCTGGTGTACCACAGCCTAAAGGTACTCAGAGATTATCACAACCTTTTTTTTAAAATTGTCGGAAATGCTTCTTCTGACAATATACTCGCGACTCACTTTCAATTGAATAAACTAAACAATTTTATTCCGACTTCTCTAAGTTTTCCAACTCTCTCCATGTGCTTTTTTCTCTTATCCCATAATGTTTTTCTTTCGTTCCCAGCCTCCGCGGCTATCCTAGCTAGGGATGCCTGACTAATCTTAGATTAAGCATAAATAAACAAATCAACACGGCTTAAACTTAACATAATCTCAACAAAATTGAATTTGGCTCTACTTTTTTCGCGACCCATTCGCTATTTGTGCCTTTAAGCCAATATATGTTATTTTTCAGGCTGTTTTTACATAGATTAATCCAATGTGAATGTTCCATTACAGGTCTGACAGCACTCAAGAATTTCAAGGGATGCATAAAGGACATCATGTTCAACTCTCGACGTGTCCATTATCTTTCGTCTCACTCTCAGAGAGGCCTGGGCGTTAGTAGGAAGCAAGTAACAGTAGGTTGCCAAGGAAACTCCTCCTGCTCACCTGATCCCTGCCCAGCTCACAGTGTTTGTATTCCATCTTGGGATGGCATCAATTGCACGTGTGATCCTGGTTGGATAGGTGATAAATGTGATATTCGCATACCGGACTGCTCGGCTAATAACTGCACAAATGGTGCAACGTGTGTTAATGTCACACGTGGGTTTGAATGTGTGTGCGCACAGGGATATACTGGTCTTTATTGCGAAACTCAGATTTCTCACTGCCAGTCCGACCCGTGTCATAATAATGCAACCTGCCATGAAATAATGGGAGGTTACAGATGTGATTGCACTGTAGGATTCACTGGAAAGGACTGTGAAAGTGATATCAATGAATGTAACAGTACACCATGTAGAAACAATGGATCATGTACAGATCTACAAGGCAATTATTCCTGTCAGTGTTCTATGGGTTTTTCTGGAAGAGATTGTGAGTTGAACATAGATGATTGCTCGCCTAATTCTTGCGCGAACCAGGGAACATGTATTGATTTAATAGCCAACTATAGTTGTCAGTGCTCCGTGGGCTATACAGGTAGAAATTGCGACATTGATATTGATGAGTGTTCCCCAAATCCGTGCAGGCATGGCGCGACGTGCCTTGACTCAGTGGGTAACTACAGTTGTAGCTGTGTATCAGGTTTCACCGGCAGAAAGTGTGAAGTAGATTTCGACGAATGTTTTTCAAGTCCGTGCTTGAACAACGCTACGTGTGTGGACCTAGTTGGCAACTACAGTTGTCAATGTTCAATTGGCTATGCAGGAAAGAACTGTGATGTTGACATCGACGAATGTTCTCCACACCCTTGCCTACACAATGCGACGTGTACCAACCGTGTTGGCAATTATAGTTGTAGTTGTCCCTTGGGTTACACTGGAAGGAATTGTGAAACCGATATCGACCATTGCTCTCCCAATCCTTGCTCGAATCAGGGCACTTGCACTGATGGCGTTGGAAACTATAGTTGCCTTTGTTCCCCGGGTTTCTCCGGCAAGAATTGTACAGTCGATATCGACGAATGCGCCCTTTACCCTTGTCAAAATAATGCGACATGCATTGATCAAATTGCTGCTTACAGCTGCAACTGTCCCATGGGTTTTTCTGGTAGCAACTGTGAAACAAACGTCGATGAGTGTTCTCCGAAACCTTGTTTAAATCAAGGAACCTGCCTAGATCTGATTGGTACTTACAGCTGTACCTGTTTACGGGGATTTACAGGAAGAAATTGTAGCTTAGACATCGACGAGTGCTCGTCAAATCCGTGCCTTAACAATGCTACTTGCAACGATTTAGTAGGTAGGCACAGTTGCCAGTGTCCCGTCGGATTTACGGGAAGCGATTGTGGCTCTGACATCAACGAATGTGCCCTAAATCCATGTTTTAATCAAGGAACGTGTTACGATCTAATAGGAAACCACAGCTGTGTATGTCTACGTGGATTTACCGGACGAAATTGCGAAATAAACATCGATGACTGTGCACTAGGCCCTTGCCAGAACAATGCAACCTGCATCGATCTCGTCGCCAATTACAGTTGTCGGTGTCCATTAGGCTTCACTGGGAGAAATTGCGAGACAAATATTGACGAGTGCGCTTCTGTTCCTTGCTCGAATAATGCTACATGTACTGATCTGCAGGGTAATTACAGTTGTGACTGCTTGGAAGGTTACACGGGTAGAAATTGTGAGGTGGACATCAATGAATGTTCTTCAAATCCTTGCAGACGCCACGGCACATGTTTAGATCTTATTGGTAATTACACTTGTAGCTGTGTTTCTGGTTTCAGCGGGAGAAACTGCGAGGTCGATATAAATGAATGCTCTTCAAACCCTTGTGCTCATAGTGGTACATGTTTAGATCTTATTGGTAATTACACTTGTAGCTGTGTTTCTGGTTTCAGCGGGAGAAACTGCGAGGTCGATATAAATGAATGCTCTTCAAACCCTTGTGCTCATAGTAGTACATGTTTAGATCTTATTGGTAATTACACTTGTAGCTGTGTTTCTGGTTTCAGCGGGAGAAACTGCGAGGTCGATATAAATGAATGCTCTTCAAACCCTTGTGCTCATAGTAGTACATGTTTAGATCTGATTGGGAATTACAGCTGTAATTGTATATCTGGTTATACTGGCAGGGACTGCGAAGTCGATATAAATGAGTGCTCTTCCAATCCGTGTGGAAATCACGGTACATGTTCTGATCTTGTTGGAAATTACACCTGTAACTGTGTTGCGGGTTACAGTGGCAGAAATTGCGACGTGGACATCGATGAATGCTCTGCGAACCAGTGCTTGAACAATGCGACATGTGTAGACTTGTTAGGAAACTACAGTTGCAGATGTTCATTGGGTTTCATAGGCAGAAACTGCGAAGTGGAGATCGACGAATGTGCGTCGAGCCCGTGTGAAAACCAAGGAACTTGTACTGATCTAATAGGAAAGTACAAGTGTAACTGCGTCAGTGGTTTTACTGGTACCAACTGTGATAATAACATCGACGATTGCTCTCCCGATCCTTGTCAAAATGGTGCAACATGTTCAGATCACATTGGTAACTACAGCTGTAAATGTCCAGCGGGATTTACTGGAAGGAACTGTGCGATAAATATTGATGAATGTGCTTCTGATCCTTGCAAAAATAATGCAACGTGTTCCGACCTTGTAGATGGTCACAGTTGTCAGTGCGTTGTGGGTTTCACAGGGAAGAATTGTGAAGTCAACATCAATGAGTGCTCTTCAAACCCATGTCAACATGGCGGGACCTGTTCGGACTTGATCGCAAGGTATAATTGTGCTTGTGTATCGGGATACACTGGAAGAAATTGCGAGACGAATATTGACGAGTGCGCGTCAAATCCGTGTAAACACGGTGCCACGTGCATGGATGCTGTAGCCAATTACACGTGTGGCTGCGCGCGTGGTTACTCGGGAAGAAACTGCGAGGTAGATATCAATGAATGTGCATCGCAGCCTTGCCAGAATGGAGCGACTTGCACTGATCTTGTTGGAGATTTCTCTTGCACCTGTGTGCCCGGTTACAGTGGTAAAAACTGCCGAGGTAATATAGACGAGTGTAGTTCTAGTCCTTGTGTGAACGGTGCTACTTGCGTAGATTTAATCAATGAATACAACTGTAGCTGTGTTCCTGGATTTACTGGAATGCGATGTGAAGTCAATGTTGATGATTGTTCTCCTCCCCCTTGTCAGAATGGCGGAATTTGTTCTGATGGAGTCAACAGCTTTCACTGTGACTGCGCAGGCACTGGGTTCAATGGTTCACGATGTCAGGAAGACGTAGACGAGTGCACCTTGTCTCCGTGTATTCACGGTGAATGTAACAATACCGTGGGCTCGTATTGGTGCGATTGCTCGGGGTATGGATACCAGGGAACGTATTGTGAGAATGATGTAAATGAATGCGTGGCATTCTCACCATGTTTAAACGGTGGGAAGTGTCGAAACAACGACGGTTCTTACCTATGCACGTGCAAGGCGGGTTACAGCGGCAAAACCTGCGACGTGAACATCGATGAATGCGCTAGTGACCCGTGCATCCATAATGGACAATGTGTCGATCTTGTAAATGGCTTCTACTGCAGCTGTAGTGGAACAGGTTTCCGAGGATTTCGTTGTGACGTCAACGTAGACGAATGCGAAACTGGTGAACACGAGTGTCAAAATGCCGCACAATGTGTGGATACTTATGGTAATTACACCTGCGCATGCGCGTCTGGTTTTACGGGCGTTTTGTGCGAGAGCGAACTACAGATCATAATAGAACCTACGCCAGCTGCTCGCCAGCAAGACAGGCAAATGGAGCTGGGTTTGTCCATAGGGTTCGTGCTTCTTGTGGTTTTAATAGTCGCTGTTTTGTTGTTCTTGTATCGTAAGAAGCAGATGAGTAAAATGAGCGGCAGGTATTACCCATCTGATGAAGAGTACAAAGGCGGAGCGTATCCCATGGGACCAATTGAGAAAGATGAACGACTTATCTGAGGGACTTATCTAAGGGATATATCGCCTGGGGGGTGGGGGTCAGAGGATTTTGGTTGTGTCACAATAACATTTACTTCCTCATTGGCAACCTATTTTCCATAGTCCCACCCCCACCCCTCCCCCTTCAATACTCGGTTAGCGGCAGCTAATCCCTCCACCGATTCCCCTAAAAACCTCGTGACTCACCCAAAATCATCCTACTGCCCCCCCCCCCCTCCCCTGATCCAGGTGCTAAATAATGACTGGTCTCTTATGGCTTTCTTTTAACAAAGCCTAGTGGCCAAAGTTTGAGTCATTTTCTTTCGCCGTGATAAACGACCTATAAAGTATTTGTTCGGTAAGAGAAATACACCAAATAAACGATCAAGAAGGGACTAGAAAAAAGAAATATTAACATGGATCGTAATTTACGGATTATAAAATATCAAGGCTTAGGTTTACAAGATTCGAGAAATGACCTGCTACATATGACTGCTGAGATAGAGTTTTTTTTCATTTAAGACAGGAGAGGTATATTGTACATTGACAGTAATGGTAATCCTAATATTTGTGTATTGATTATTGATAATAGCCTTGACTGTTGTAAATAGTATTGTAAATAGTTATAATATATCAAAGCCCAGCGATTTCTACTTACGTGAAATTCTCAAATCTTTATATGCAGACGTTTTCATTCGAGTCACAAAGTGAAATTAATTTTGTAATTATCATCGAAATTGTTTCAGTTGTTTACATGTTTTTTATAATTATTTTTGTGTTCGTACTTTCATATTTTCTTTCCTATTAAAAGAAACGAAAATAATTTTAACTAATGTAATGTTTACTTTTATTTTTTTAAGTGTATCATTGTTATAGTAATATTTTACGTCTTACAGTTTTGTATTACATTAGAAATATTAAAAGACACCAGCTGATTTTATTTTGAACTTCTCTGTTTAATTTTTAAGTCGTGGCCTCTCGTTATTAAATAGCTTTTGTCGCCGTGCAGGGTCAATTTTGGTAATAGTGCTTCCCAGAAGTTATTTTAACTTTTATGTAGATTGTCAACCCAAGCCTCTATTCTTTGCCACGTGCGGAGCGTACTCCAGCCTGGAGATAACTCATCCCAATCATCTCAACAACGCGGGCTCAACACTATTGACGCGGGAGTGCGAAGTGTGATGGGTGAGAAAAAAGCGAGAGGTGAAAAAAGTCTTTCCTCTCTCACCTTTCATCATTCTTTTTATACCCCTGGCGCACGTGTTATGAAGACGCCTGGGAACGAGTTAGAGCCCGGAGCACAGGCGTTGAGTTGTGAAGTTACTCATGCTAGTGTCATAGACAATTAAAGTGATATGAATCCATTCCATTCATGACATCTGATCGTCTCGTCGTAAGGCTAGTCACTCAGTAGGCGACAGACGTTTTTCTTACTGTGGTTCCACTTTGCTGACTGGTGGAGTCGGCGAAGCGTAGAAGAAAACAAACAAAGGAATGATGAAAGTGATTGAGTACAGGACAAAAAACAAACGATCGAGAACAATCGCTGCGAATTGCCATTCCAAAACAATCTCTTCTGTTTCGTTGTCTTCTTTAACGCGGCGAGTTAGGACTCCAAGTCCTTCCATAACTCTGTTTTGTAGGGTATTTAAAGCGTTACCACGTTTGGGAAGTACGGACATCTTTCGCCTTCTCAACCGCCTTTCTGAAGCTGTTGACGCTCCACTGCTCAGATTGATGGCTGGCTCACTCTTGGATTTCTGGTGTGATGCACTAGACGGCGTCTTTCGATGTTCATTTTGTATCCCATTGGCTCGCGTGTGGTGATTTTTTGGCGTTATTTCGATCAGAGCAATTCGTTCCTCGGCGGTGTTGTTCTCGTTTTGGACAATAAAGCTCTGCGCAGCCATAAAGTTGTTAGACTCGTGGCAGTCGTAACACGCCTCTTCGGTTCGTTTTCTACACCACTGACTGATAACTTTGTTCTTGGGTTTCTTCGTAATGACGAAAAAGAGTAGCGACGCAATCCATTCATTTATTATCACGCGCAGACGCTCGGGCATGCGCGTTGGCGTTGCATAGTAATACCGAAGGACAACACAAGTGGAGAGAATCGCAAAGCAAACCATGATCATAAGAATCAGGTAATAGTCCCCCAGGAGAGGAAGGCTGTCCGAGGTGGAGGGCAGGGTGTTAGACGCAATGTTCAAAAACACTGTCATTGTCAGCAGCACAGTGATGTTCAGAGTGATTCTCTCCCCGGTGTCCGGCGGAAGACAGAAGCCGACCAGAATAAAGAAGACGATGATGGTTGTAGGGATGATCAGGTTGAATATGTAGTAAAGTACCTTCCTCTTCATGTGGATAGTGTAGGTGATGTCAGCGTACGGGTCAGGGCAGCATGCATAATAGAGCTGGTTTTTCTTAACTGGAACATCTATCACCTCCCATTCGCCATTTTTTATCCAAGCCGACATGTCAGCGGTTGTCTGATTCGTTGTCATGTCAAGATACTTCACATTATAAGTCCAAGATCTATAAGAGAGAACACAAGTCGAAGGGAGAGATTTTGATAAACTGAGATTTAGTTACCAAAGACCAGGGAAATGTTAGAAAAACTGGCACTCACACTTACCCAAATTTTAAATAACAGAATTGCTCGTCAAAAGGAAAGAAGCGGATATTCTGTTTACAGGACGAAATGAACTGCGTCGCGGAATACCATGTGACTGTACCATTGCTGTCAATTAGTACTTTTGTCTTGTACTTTTCCAGTCCACCAGTGAAACCCTTGGCAGCGCTAAAAATATTTCAAGGGAAAAAATCATCACCGTGGTTACACTGAATGAAATGTCAACAACCTTTCAGTCCTTACAGCTCACCGGTACCTAATTAAACCTTATGAGCGGTCGGATCCGCCTTGATATTTAAAATATCTTGCATGAACTCGGTGCAGTGACCTCACACAGGACTCAACCGCCGACCACGCGATCCAAATGCGAAAAAGAAACATTATCTTCCATTCCCTTTCTCCAATAATTGAAAAAAAAAATCGCTTTGGGCGTTTTATCATTGTAAGGTACTAGATAATGGTCTTTGATCGTCGAAATGGTGCACCGCTCCGCGTGCAAGACAGATTGAAAAAAATCAGGCTTGTCTCCAGAGTAAAAAACAGTATTTAAGGGACCAGATATTATTTATCGCCGGGCGGGGGGGTGGAAAGGATTCTTGCAAGGGAAAATGGAAGGGGGATAAGTCGTCGCCAATAGAGTATAGAGGAGGACTATAGAAAATTAACTGCCAATCAATGAAGCGAGGGGGGGTCATAACATTATTGCATAGCCCCAGGGGGGGATCAGGTAAATTTTATCGTGACTCGACCAAAACCCTCCAGCCCCCTCCCAGGCGGTAAATAGTGATGAGTTCCTAAGGAAATGCAGCCTTACTTGTTGTAAAGTATAATGACAGGCAGCCAAACTAAATTTGGTTCCACGTTGATTGTGCTGATTCCATCGTAATGATCAGGGTTCCATTGCAGAAAGGGATCATTCCATTTCTTAGGGACACGAAAGAGAGAAATATTAGCTCAAAAGCAGTCAGTCAAGAAGCGTTCTCACAACAACCGATTTGAGCCTCATTCTGCTTACTTGTGTAGTCCAGACGTTCACTTTTAAGGTCTCCGCTTTCTCATCCTATCAGGAACAAAAGTTAAGTTAGCAGTCGTTTCGTACCCAGCTAGATCGATTCATACCTTGTCAGTTGAGTAGTTTCGTGCCCATGCCAATAAGCCTGGATGTTTTCCATGTTAACTGTGTTTAAAGTATGGTCGGTTTCTTATTTGAAATAGCAATGTTACCTGCGTTAAATAAGTTTTGTTTATGTGGTGTTCATTTTCAATACGCGACCACCGAATGTAAGGCTTGAAACCGAAAATAAGGGAGTCTGGGACTCATGAGACAGACGCAAAGACTAGAAACGCATATGTTATACACTGGACCAAAAAGATTCAAATTTTAAATTAATTTTTTTACTTGGAAAGATATGTCGACTGCCATACTTGTGATCATTCCAAAGGAGAATTTTTTCTTCGTTCAAAAGCCAGGGCGTGGCAATGAGGGTCTTAATGTGTTGGTGTCCCCACTTTCTTCTTGATCAAGGAGAAGCGATGATTTACAATAACATATCAGCCTTGTTATCTTTAAATGCCCGTAAAAAGCAGTTGTTGTAACCTCAACTGGAATATCTATTTCACAAATGTAATTCTCATGACGACACTTACCACGTCCACGATCTGGACAAGCTTCACTCCAAAAAGGACCGTGACAACATCACTATCGCGAAGTGCTGGTCGGACCTCTCTATTATAGCTGTCGGTGTAAATTATATCCTGGAGAAGCCTGTGCTCTGTGGTCATAGCGACTTTTCCATCTGGACCTCTCTGTCCCGGTGCAACTGAAACGCAGCATATACTGGTCAGAAAAGAGAAAAAAAATAACAAACGTGGCAAAGCTAAGTGCTTCAAATTTACTTGTCTTGTCATCATTAGACGACGATTTCGAACGAACTGCTCTTGATGCCTCTTTTCCTATCTCAACCTCTCTTCAAAGTTTTCAAAATGCTTTCTACGTGACACAAATTTCTTTTTAACGACCGGTTTCGACCGTTGACATGCACATAGGTGTGCCAAGACTGATTAGGAAGTTTTTAGGTCATAGCTTGTTTTCGAAATTGCAAAGAGACATTTGCCTGAGGTTTTCGTTGCTTGGAATCTTTCAGAGGATAATGTCGCATCAATTTTAAAAGCCTTGTTTTTTTCTCACAGTAGGGGCGTATCTCGTCACCACTCCCACTACGAAAGCTCTCTAGTGTTTTCGATCTCTGGCTATACGAAGATCGCTTCCAACCGATTTAAGTTGCCTTAACGCTTTTTCGGTCAACAATAGCTCGGGATAAAACACCAAAAAAGTGACCATTTTCAAATGATTCACGATAAAAAATCTTTTTTTCATATTTTGAAGTTCAGCCACTCAAAACCCTGTTGCAGTGTTACTACTATGTACTATCTAGGTTTCGTTAAGCATATTCCTTCGCTCATACTTCTTTGAGGTCCTTTGGTAGAATTTGTGGCCGGTTTCTTCGTGGGTGTCGTGGAAGTTGGAGCTGTTGAAACATTGCCGCGAGATGAAGGAGTTTCAGGAGGCGCTTCTGTAAGGGAAATGGTGAAGGCTTTGCCTTACTTTGCAATTGATTAAAAAAATTTGTGAAACTTACTCTCGCACTAGTGATCATGAACGGCGGGCAGTCCCGCCTTTTCGGCGAAGTCCGTAGCGCGAGTTTAAAAAAATCAGCTATGAACTTCGCCGAAAATGAGGGACAGCTCGTTGTATATTTTGATAATATCCATAGAAAATAAGAGTTCTTAATTTCTATTGATACCATCTTAAAATTAGCAACTCTACAAAATTTTGCCCATCATTTTAAATATCTAGTGGGGTCAAACTACTCAATGTTGTTCTCACCTGTATATCGCGTAAATAGATGCGTCAGCACCTCCCCAGCATGGAAAAACTTTCTCGAGAGGGGTGGGGGGTTCGAAGTTTCCCTTTGGGGAAAGGTGGGGCAAACAAGTTTCCTTGAACTGGAATTTAGAACATGTTTCCATGTAAAATTAAGGCTTGAAATGGGTTACTCCAACACCTATTTGATTCGTTTAAAGGTGGCTAAGAAGAAGTTAAATAAAGAAACATTTGCTTATTAATATCTGTAAGGAATAAGGGGAATTTCATTTCCTAAAATGGCTAAAAGGATTTTAGTTGGACACTTTAACACTGTTTTTGACCCAAGATAAGAAAACTTCGGGCAAAGAATGCGAGTGTCAGTTTGAGCAAACGTAACATTTGTAAGTTAACACTCCTACCTGACCACTCCAACTTTGCCAACTTTAGTGGAACGATATATGGCTGCCTCATAGTTTCGCATGATTTCTCACTTCGACAGGTCACAATGAAACATTGGCCGTCCAACAGGTAGGCAAACTCATGATCTCCATGTTTTTCATATTCACAAGCAAGTTTAGTGCAGTTACCAAAGTCATTGACGCTGGCTAAATACTTAAATCGCCCTGCCGCAGCTCCGTTCTTCAAATATGAGCCGTTCAACAGAGGTTTTTTAGAGCTACATTGTAAAGAACCTGGAAAGGCGGGAAAACGAGAATTGCTCATTGTAGAAAAAGTTGCTCATAGACAGAGCAGAGAAATATGAATTACTCTTTATTACAGATGTCTTTTACCTTCCTGCCTGTGTATGCTGCCTGAATAAATGACTAAAAAGGTTACAAGTAATAACTTATTTGAGCCTCGAAGGGGAAAAGTGCTGCGTATGTCAGGAGCCCATCCTGCGCATGTTTTGTATCTTAGATAACTTCCGGTCTTTTTTAACTTAATCTTTACCATGCATTTTGCCCCAAGCCATAAAGAAATTGTTACTACTCTTTATTTCCACCCTCCCCCCTCCTGTTGCTTTTGTTACTCTACGGCTTCCGGTTTCACGGAACGTGGGCTACGTTTTCGCGCGAACTGAGTTTCCCAGCTGACCAGTATCAAAAATTATAACTTGTTACTCTTCCGCATTTCCAAGCTTTTTTTTTGTTATCAAATAGACACTGAGCTTGTATTGTTGAAGCAAGTTAGTTTAACAGTCGCCTGTAGTGATGATGTAATCATGCGAATTAAAACAAAAGCGAGAGCTGCTGGCTAAAAGAAACCACAGTGTATTTACACAGTATTTTTATTATGTCTTCCGAACAAAAGCAGCTTGAAAATAAAGAAGAGTGAGAAGGAAAATAAAGTTGTTGTATGTTTCATAAAGCGAATGCTGAAAACGACCTGAAAACTGCATATATTAGGAGGAATTATTTTTGAAGAAATATTCAAGCGTACCTGAAGCACCCTGCGTGTAAAGCGCGAGTGCTATCCATAACACTGTGAAAATAAGATTACGCAATCCCATTTGTTTATAACTTCTTACTCTATAACAGATTCTCAAAAAGATAATTTTTTAACGATGCTTTCCTGAAAGAGAAAAGAAGCAGATAGAATTACTTGCTTTGTATCTTAAACAGCAGCGCAATAATTTTGTCGCGTTTAAATTTCTCGCATGAGTTTTTTTTTGTGGAATATGTCAAGGGAGGTGATTATTACTTTGAATAAGGAAGAGTTGGTAGCTCGCGTTTCATTTCTAAAGAGATACACTGTCATGTACTAACATTATTCTGGCGGCTTTGTCACCTGCTATTAAAATTCTCTTTTTAAAATTTAAACCGGTGTTGTTGGTTACGCTGTGAATAGTTAGAAGCTTATAAACCTAATGCACAAGAACAAAACCTCTTATGAAATTAAAGGATGATATAAAAAATCACTTTTGTGAGCTTGTGCTTGTAACGAATCACTAAATTTATTTCATTCTGCCGATATGTCATCGGTTCCTGATCGGCTATTTCAAAATCGACTTGTTGGTTTTTGGTTTAATACTAGTTTTATATCTACTAGCTTTTCTAATTACAGTCTGGTGTTTAACTTGTAGGTAAAGTTCAAGTTCTTTACAGCTTTTGTTATTTGCTAATGCGCAAAAAGTTTCTTGCTACGAGAATGAGGCGAAAAATCTCTTTTTTTTCTTCTACTTACCTTTAAGGCTGTTGGGTTCCATGTGTTGTAGTTTAGATAAAATATTCACATCTGGAAGCTTGTAATGGAACAACTTTCAATACCTGCAGCCCCCGTCGAGAGAAGAATTAATCATTAAACGGGAAAGTCGTTCCTTCTTATCACAGCGGAAGAAATAGTCGATTGTCTTAGTACATTTAGTGATCCAAACTTTAAGTGTATGCGATATGAAGCGTCCATTCAGTCATGAAATAAATTATCAAGGTGGATGTAATATGTCTTACTGGGTTTGTATTAATTTCAAAGCTATGGCTAGATTGCTACACCGCAGTTTAAATGTTGTTTGCTGATTGGTTCACAGCTTACTACAAAGAAAAGCTATGCTCCCTCGGTCCTGCGCCAGAATTAATTAGGAAGTTGTTAGGTGAAATAGCTTCAACTGAAACTAAACAAATCCACAGAACAGGAATCTTGATTTCTGGTGTCAATCAAGAAACTCTGACGGGGATTATGTTCCTCGAGAAAAATTGATTACGGCCAATCAACGTGCAATAATATTTTTCAACTGTATCCACATGTAGTTTAATCATTCGTGTTTTGTCTTTTTACTACAGCAGAAATTGAAAGCGGTTCATTGATCTTTAAGACACAAATTCAAATCTAAAATTTTATGTCGAAGTAGCTTCAGAACGGAAGAGGTAGTCAAAAGAAGCGTACGATTAACTTGAGTTTAGAAGCGATACAATTTTTTTTGAGGATACAGTATATGTTTTGTTTGTTTTGTTTTGGTTTTGATTTTTTTAGAATGTTTTGTTTTTTCGAAAGTATTACTCAGCCCAAGATGCTTACTGCGGATATGTGTCCATGAAAATGACTTTTTAAGGCGAATGCATTGAATCTTAAAATAATGAACTCGGGCGCAAAAATCAACACGATGTCTCTTTATTACTTCTTCTGATCCGGAAACTTTTATTTGAACGAAATATAAAGTCTCACTGTTGTTTGCAAGGGAGAAGCTTCATTGTTTCAGGTGAAAACTTTTTTGGGTGATAATTTTGAATCTGTGTGACTTAAATTCACTAAATTTATTTCCATACATAGTCTTTCGTCGAATAAAGCTCTCTCCATAAAATTAATTACATTTTCGGTGTTGAGCATCAGTAAGACCAGAAAGCCAATCAAATGAGAAATTATGTGAAGATTGAAAAATAAGACAGGACATCAATTGCACCTTCTCATTTGAACAGGCAGAAACTTTTTTATCAATAACAATGCAAATTCATCATAGACCACTTTCATAAATGGCTGCCTGCAAGTTTCTGGCAGGTGCGAGTCCCAATTTGAAGCTTTGAGGTCTCTTTGAGCAACTTTCTATACCTTGTATTAAAATTCGCGCAGTACTAGAATTCGTGCACAATGTAAGTGCGCGAAATTTCATACTGCGCCAAATATAATCCGCGCGAAAAGGTTTTAAATTAAATATTAACTTTATTGACAACTTAAGAATTTAGAATTACACACTGTACTACGAAATGCTACTACATAGGGTAATACTACAACAGTTAACAGTATCACTGGATGCTAAAGAGTTTTTCAATGAGAATTAGAGGTTGGTGTTTAAAAAGGCAAGTTATCCGTTCTATTTATACGTACACAGATTACCATCAAAAATTAGAAATAAAAAATGACTTCATCATCATCATCTTCAACCTGAGAAATTTCTGTCGGGATTCTTTCTGGTTCAATGTAAGAAGTTTTTGTTTCTTTTGGATAATATCTTTTTTATTTTGTATTTTCTTCACTAATTACTGTTATTGTTAATGTTATCATATGCAATACTATCTGTGTAAATGGAATACAAATAAATTGTTGTTGTCGCTGTTGTTGATTTCACCTCACTGAACAAACCATGCGACATTCTTCTGTAGTCAAACAAACAAAAAAAAATTGCGTGAAAAAATGTGCCAGCAGCGGGCGGTGAAAAACTTGCTTTAGGTTTACGCGAATTCTGTGCTATTCTTTATTTGTGTAATGACAAAAAGGTTGACTGCATCTGTTAACACTAGTAAAGAAACCGAACAAGAAAAATGTCCTGCGCGAATTTAAAGCTGCGCGAATAAGTCCTCTATAAGGTGCGCGAAATTAAAACTGAGCGAAAATGAGTACCACGCGAATTTTAATACAAGTAAGGTAAATAAACTGTTTATCGTCCCAGCGCCGAATGACGCTATTTTATATGCAAAGGGCGCAGTGAAATGTTTTTCACTCTAACAATAATCTTTCATTTTGAAAGGAAGGGATTTTGTTCGGTCCGCTATGTTCGGCTTGAATTTTCGTTTTACTTACTGATTGAGTTGACGAGTGGAAAGATACTTGACTCGCTGCCAGCGGGAAATTGAGATAATTCAGCGAAAAGACACATCTTTCACTGACTTTATTATGTCAAGACTAAGTTCGCTGCCTAACCGGACGAAAAGCGAGAAGTTAATCTCATCCTAACCAAGCTCAGCATGAAGGAAGCTCAAACAAACTCGCAAGTTATTATTGCTGAAAGTTAACTGGCAACCACTTTGGCAAGACTGACTAATGTTCGAGTTGAGCTCATTCAAGAAGACACGATTAGTTTAAAGGAAGGATTTGCAGAAATCACTAAAAGGATAAACGTCCTAAATGCAAACTATCAAGAGGAGAGGGAAATCATTTTACAACACCAATTCAGACTCGTTTTTAGGAGAATCTAAGAGTGTTTTGAATTTGACATCAGTCGTAAATCAGTTAAATATACTAATTATTTAGGAGAACAAAGTGCTGCAAACTTCATAATTAAAGCTTTCTGAACAACGGTTCACTCGTAAAGTTTACTCATCTTTCTTGAATTTCAGTATAACGTCTCCCAGATCACAAGTTATACATACTAGGCCTTCGCTTACCCGGCGTGTAATGTATTTTAACTAAATAAATAACTGAAAATATAAAAGAAGAAATAAATAAACTAAAAGAATGAACTGATTATATATTTTGAAGTCATATAGTACATGATAACGATGTAAATGATACATGTATATCACCAAAATTGTATTTTAATTTCTTCGAAACCGATTAAAGGATAATTTGTTACTTCATCGCAAGTAGTCTCTTTTTCAATTTTCGGAAAAGTAATTGCACCCTGTAATCGATTGAGTCTCTAAAATCCCCGCCTAGTTACAGATGCACTATATGATAATTACAACACGTGCTAGTTTTTCTTAGAACCGCTGAGAGAAATGCGTGCATATTCAGTCAGACGGCAAGACCGCCATTTTCAAGCCACCTGACGGATTATCACCCGTGGGTTTCCAACGGTGGTTTTTATTGTAAACAAAATATTGCAAGATAGAAAGGATAGAAAGCTGCATAAGCCTTAAGATTTTAGAACATGAACAGATAAATTTATCGCATTACACATGTAGCCTGGTTGCTTCGAGTGTTTTATCACGTTGTGCAAGGGTTTAAAGAAGTCAAAACCTCGCCGTTTCCAAGGATACGACGGCGTGTCATCGAGTGGGGTGGAAAGCAAGACAGTTCAGTCAGTAGTGCATATGGTAGGGTTTGTGTAAATTCACAGGGATGCTGTCACTTGCATCAATGCTTACGCTCCAAGGACTTGTCTTACCGGGGATAAAGATAATGTAAGTATGTTTACAACATTTTCTACAAGAGGAGGTCAATGAGTTAATTGATTAGATCAAGCTCTACAATTGTTGCAGATAAGTTACGGAGAATTTAACTGAGGAAATTGGCCTTTGTCTCATTACTATGGCCATTACTGAAATCTTCAACTCTTATTAACTTCCTTTAATTTAAGACCCTCCGTAGATCGGCTTATGAGTAAGACCTTTGTTGAGGGAAGTTCCAGGATTCTCATTAGAGGGCACTAGTGTCTATGTAACCTCCAAAGTAATATTTAGCAAAAGTAAAACCCCGTGTGTGCATTTTTCACTCAACAGCTAGTTTTGTTCAACTGGAAACAAGATGTTACTCTTTATCGATGGTCTGGTCACTCAAGAGATGTTACTAAAGTAGGTAAATATGTTGTGGTTCATTGTCGTACATGATTCAAAGTTTTCTCTGCCCTGTTTTAAATTCATTATCAGGTATGCTGTCTGCAGACTATGGTAGGAGCAGGCCAGTTTTTTTTTTCTTTTGTACCATACATTTCACATGGTTGAATCACCTTTAAATACATGCTATCTCATCAACTTTTGTAATACCCTGCAGACTGGTCTGGTATTAACATACAGAAAAACTCAGTAAAGAATTTTATCCTCATACAGACTTACAGCCTTGAGCTTTGCCTTCTGGGCTTCTCAACAGGTAAAATATGTAAGGGAAACTATTTACAGTTCCTCAAGAGACAAGACAATTAAGGTGTAGCAGACCAGTAAAGCAGGAAATGAACCCATTTTCACATTTGAGGGTCACAGAATGGTGGTGACTGCTATTGATCTTAATGAAGGTAATGCAGAAGTATACAAATCTTGTTGATATGTTGCAAGATATTATATAGTTCAGGTTAAACAATTTGTTTGTCTAGTGCTCTTAATTTCCTTTTGCCTTCCAAGGGGGAAAGTCATATTTCAAAGTAAAACAAGTGATACAAGCTTTAATGGGTTTGAAATTCTATCTTCACTTTTAATTGTCAATATTAGTGACAACATCATTATCGTGAAGTGCTGGTCGCACCTCTCTATTATAACTTTTGGTGTAAATTATATCCTGGAGAAGCCTGTGCTCTGTGGTCATAGTGACTTTTCCATCTGGAACTTAACCCAGGTTTCCCGGTGCAACTGAAACACAACATACATTTGTCAGTAAAGAATAAAAAAAGAATGAGAACAAACGCGACAAAGCTAGGTGCTTCGAATTTATTTGTCTTGTCATCATTAGACCATGATTTTGAACGAACTGCTCGTGATGCCTTTTTTCCTAACTCAACCCCTCTTCAAAGTTTTCAAAACTTTCTACGTGACACAAATTTCCTTTTAAAGGCCAGTTTCGACCGTTGACATGCACATAGGTGTCCTAAGACGTAAGCATAACTTGATGATTGCTTTCGAAATTGCAGAGATTTTCCTGAGATTTTTGTTGCTTGGAATGTTTCAGAGGATAATGTCTCGTCAATTTTGAACGCCTTGTTGGTTTCTCACAGTAGGAGCGTATCTAGTCACCACTCCCACCACGAAAGCCCTCTCGTGTTTTCAATCTCTGGTTATTCGAAGACCGGTTCGAACCGATTTAAGTTTCCTTAACGTTTTTTTCGGTCAAAAATAGCTCAGGATAAAACACTAAGTGACCATTTTGAAATGATTCATAATGAAAAATCTTTTTTTCATATTTTGAGGTTCAGCCACTCAAAACTCTGTTGCAGTGTTACTATTCATAGAAAATAAGAGTTCTTAATCTATATCAATACCATCTTAAAATTAGCAACTTTAAGAATGATTTGCCGATCATTTTAAGTATCTAGAGGGATCAAACAACTCAATGTTGTTCTCACCTATATATCGTGCAAATAGGTGCATCAGCTCCTCCCCGGGATGGAAAAATTTTCTGGGGGCGGGGAGGGGGGGTTTCGAAGTTTTCCCTTGAGGAGAGGTGTGGCAAACAAGTTTCCTTGAACTGAAATTAAGACCATGTTTCCGTGTAATATTAAAGCTTGAAAAGGGCTACTCCAACAGCTATTTGATTAGTTTATTGGTAGCTCAGAAGAAGTTAGGTGAAAAACATCTACTTTTTAATATTTGTAAGAAACAGGGGGAATTTCATTTCCTAAAATGGCTAAAAAGGTTTTAGTTGGACAATTTGACACTGTTTTTGACGCGAGATTAGAAAACTTTAGGCAAAGGATGTGAGTGTCAGTTTGAACAAACGTAACATTTGTAAATAAACAGTCCTACCTCACCACACCAACCTTGCCAACGCTATTGGGACAGTATAAGGCTGCTTTATAGTTTTGCATAATTCCTCACTATGACAGGTCACAATGAAACATTGGCTGTCTACCAGGTAGGCAAAATCTCCATGTTGTTCATATTCACAAGCAAGTTTAGTGCAGTTATCAAAGTCATTGACGCTGGCTAAATACTTGAATCGCCCTGCCGCAACTCCGTCCTTGAAGTTTGAGTTAAACTGAGGTTCTTGAGATCTACATTGGGAAGAACCTGGAAAAGAAAGCGAGAATTCGTCATTGTAGAAAACATTGCTCATAGACAGAGCAGAGAAATAACAATTACTCTTTATTACAGATCTCTTTTGAAAGCCTTGTTTTTTTTTATCACAGTAGGAGCGTATCTCGTCACCACTCCCACCACGAAAGCCCTTTCGTGTTTCCGATCCCTGGTTATACAAAGACCGGTTCGAACAGATTTAAGCTGCCCTAACGCCTTTTCAGTCAGCAATAGCTCAGGATAAAACACTAATTGACCATTTTTAATGATTTACGATGAAAAATCTTTTTCATATTTTGAGGTTCAGCCACTCAAAACCCTGTTGCAGTGTTAGTACTATGTACAATCCAAGTTTCTTTAAGCACATTCCATCGCTCGTAACGTCATACTTCTTTGAGGTCCTTTGGTAGAATTTATGCCCGTTTTCTTCGTGGGTGTCGTAGAAGTTGAGGCTGTCGAAAAGATACCGCGGGATGAAGGAGTTTTTGAAGGCGCTTCTATAAGGAAAATGGCGAAGTATTTTGGAATTGATTAAAAAAATTTCAGAAACTTACTCTCGCACTAGTGATTATGAACTGCGGGAAAGTCTCCTCTTCGGCGAAGTCCGTAGCGCGAGTTTAAAAAAATCAGCGACGAACTTCGCCAAAATGAGGGTCAGCTTGTTGTCTATTCCTCTTAATACCATCTTAAAATTAGCAACTTTAAGAAAATTTGCCGATTGGCAAATTAGCAACTTTTTTGCCGATCATTCTAAGTATGTGGAGGGATCAAACAACTCAATGTTGTTTTCACTTGTATATCGTGCAAATAGATGCATCAGCACCTCCCCAGGATGGAAAAATGTTCTTGGTGGGGGGGGGGGGGGGTTTCGAAGTTATTTATTGGGGAAAGGTGTGGCAAATAAGTTTTCTGGAATTGGAATTCAGACCATGTTTCTGTGTAAAATTAAGGCTTGTAAAGGGCTACTCCAACGGCTATTTGATTCGTTTAAAGGTGGCTTAGAAGAAGTTAGAAGAAGACGGGCTCCAACCGATTTAAGTTGCCTTAACGCCTTTTCGGTCAAGAATAGCTCAGGATAAAACGCTAAGTGACCATTTTGGATTGATTCACGATGAAAAAATTTTTTTCATATTTTGAGGTTCAGCCACTCAAAACCCTGTTGCAGTGTTAGTACTATCTATGTACTTTCTAGGTTTCTTTAAGTATATTCAATCGCTCGTAGCGTCTTACTTTGAGATCCTTTGGTACGATTTGTGCCCAGTTTCTTCGCGGGTGTCGTGAAGGTTGAAGCTGTCGAAACGATACGATGGGATGAAGAAGTTTTTGAAGGTGCTTCTGTAGGGAAAATGGTGAAGGCTTTGCCTTTCTTTGCAATTGATTAAAAAAAACTTGTGAAACTTTCTCTCGCACTAGTGATTATGAACGACGGACAGTCCCTCCTTTTCGGCAAAGTCCATAGCGCGAGTTTAAAAAATCAGCTATGAACTTCGCCGAAAATGAGGGACAGCTCGTTGTATATTTTGATAATATCCATAGAAAATAAGAGTTCTTAATTTCTATTAATACCATCTTAAAATTAGCAACTCTACAAAATTTTGCCCATCATTTTAAATATCTAGAGGGGTCGAACTACTCAATGTTGTTCTCACCTATATATCGCGTAAATAAGATGCGTTAGCACCTCCCCAGCATGGAAAAACTTTCTCGAGGGGGGTGGGTGATTCGAAGTTTCCCTTTGGGGAAAGGTGGGGCAAACAAGTTTCCTTGAACTGGAATTTAGAACATGTTTCCGTGTAAGATTAAGGCTTGAAATGGTTTACTCCAACACCTATTTGATTCGTTTAAAGGTGGCTAAGAAGAAGTTAAAGAAACATTTGCTTATTAATATCTGCAAGAAATAAAGGGAATTTCATTTCCTAAAATGGCTAAAAGAATTTTAGTAGGACACTTTAACACTGTTTTTGACCCGAGATAAGAAAACTTCGGGCAAAGGGTGTGAGTGTCAGTTTGAGCAAACGTAACATTTGTAAGTTAACACTCCTACCTGACCACTCCAACTTTGCCAACTTTAGTGGAACGATATATGGCTGCCTCATAGTTTCGCATGATTTCTCACTTCGACAGGTCACAATGAAACATTGCCGTCCAACAGGTAGGCAAACTCATGATCTCCATGTTTTTCATATTCACAAGCAAGTTTAGTGCAGTTACCGAAGTCATTGACGCAGGCTAAATACTTGAATCGCCCTGCCGCAGCTCCGTTCTTCAAATAGGAGCCGTTCAACAGAGGTTTTTTAGAGCTGCATTGTAAAGAACCTGGAAAGGCGGGAAAACGAGAATTGCTCATTGTAGAAAACGTTGCTTATAGACAGAGCAGAAAAATATGAATTACTCTTTATTACAGATGTCTTTTACCTTCCTGCCTGTGTATGCTGCCTGAATTAATGACTGAAAAGGTTACAAGTAATAACTTATTTGAGCCTCAAAGAGGAAAAGTGCTGCGCATGTCAGGAGCCCATCCTGCGCATGTTTTGTATCTCAGATAACTTCTGGTCTTTACGAACTTAATCTTTACCATGCATTTTGCCCCAAGCCATAAAGAAATTGTTGCTACTCTTTATTTCCACCCTCACCCCCTCCTGTTGCTTTTTTACTCTACGGCTTCCGGTTTCACGGAACGTGGGCCACGTTTTCGCGCGAACTGAGTTTCCCAGCTGACCAGCATCAAGAATTATAACTTGTTACTCTTCCGCATTTTCAAGCTTTTCTTTTGTTATCAAATAGACACTGACCTTGTATTGTTGAAGCAAGTTAGTTTATCAGTCGCCTGTAGTGATGATGTAATCATGCGAATTAAAACAAAAGCGAGAGCTGCTGGCTAAAAGAAACCACAGTGTATTTACACAGTATTTTTATTATGTCTTCCGAACAAAAACGGCTTGAAAGTAAAGAAGAATGAGAAGGAAAATAAAGTTGTTGTATGTTTCATAAAGCGAATGGTGAAAACGACCTGAAAACTGCATATATTTGGAGGAATTATTTTTGAAGAAATATTCAACCGTACCTGAAGAACCCTGCGTGCAAAGTGCCATCCATAACACTGTAATAATGAGATTGCGCAATTCCATTTGTTTATAACTTCTTACTCTATAACAAATCCTCAGAAAGATAATTTTTTAACCATACTTTCCTGAAAGAAAAACAAAAGCAAACATAGAATTACTCGCTTTGAATCTTAAACAACAGCGCAATAATTTTGACTCGTTGAAATTTCACGCTTGATTTTTTTTTGGTGGAATATGCCTTGAGGAAGGTGATTATCACTTTGAATAAGGAAGAGTTGCTAGCTCATGTTTCATTTCTGAAGAGACATACTCTCATGTACTAACAATATTCTGGCGGATTTGTCACCTGCTATTCAAATTCTCTTTTTTTAAATTAAACCAGGGTTGTTGGTTACGCTGTAGATAGTTAAAAGCTTATAAACCGAATGCACAAGAACAAAACGAATTATAAAATTAAAGGATGATATTAAAAAATTACATAGGTGAGATTGTGCTTGTAACGAATTGCTAAATATATTTAAGTCTGCCGATATCCTATCGGTTCCTTGCGGATAAGCTATTTCAAAACCGACTTGTTGGTTTTTGGTTTAAAACTAGTTTTATATCTACTAGCTCTTCTAATTACAGTCTGGTGTTTAACTTGTAGGTAAAGTTCAAGTTCTTTGCAGCTTTTGTTATTTCAGGCTGTTGCAAGAAAAATTTCTTGTTACGAAAAAGAGGCGAGAAATCTGTCTGTTTTTTCTTCTACTTACCTTTAAGGCTGTTGATTTCTAGGTGTTGTAGTTAGATAAAATATTCACATCTGGAAGCTTGTATTGTGGGCACGATTTTAAATACCTGCAACTCCCGTCGAGAGAAGAATTAATCAACTGAACGGGAAAGTCGTCCCTGCTTGTCAGAGCGGAAGAAATAGTCGACTATCTCAGTACATTTAGAGACCCAAATTTAAGTGTATGTGATGATATAAAACATCCATTCAGTCATATAAAATAAATTATCAAGGTGGATGTAATATATCTTACTGGGTTTGTATTTATGTCAAAGTTATGGCTAGATTACTACACCACAGTTTAAATGTTGTTTGCTGATTGGTTCACAGCTAACTACAAAGAATAACTATGTTCCCTTGGTCTTGCGTCAGAATGAATTCGGAAGCTGTTAAGTGAAATAGCTTCAACTGAAACTAAACAAATCCATAGAACAGTAATCTTGATTTCTTGTGTCAATCAAGAAACTCTGACGCAGATTATGTTCCTCGAGAAAAATCGATTACGGCCAGTCAACGTGCAATAATATTTTTTAACTGTATCCACATGTGGTTTAATCATTCGTGTTTTGTCTTTTTACTACAGTAGAAATTGAAAGCGGTTCACATCTCAAATACGCAATATTCAAATTTAAAATTTGATGTCGAAGTCGCCTCAGAACTGAAGAGGTAGTCAAAAGAAGCATAAGATTACCTCAACTTTAGAAGCGATACAATTTTTGGTTTTTTTCGTTTTTGAGGAAACGGTATATGTTTTGTTTGTTTCGTTTTGTTTTGGTTTTGATTTTTTTTTTAGAATGTTTTGTTTTTTTAGAAAATATTACTCAGCCCAGGATGCTTACTGCTGATACGTGTCCATAAAAATTACTTTTTAAGGCGAATGCATCGAATCTTAAATTGTGAACTCAGGCGCAAAAATCAACAAGATGTCTCTTTATTACTTCTTATCCGGAAACTTTTTTTTTGGAACGGAATATGAAGTCTCACTGTTGTTTGCAAGGGGGAAGCTTCATTGTTTTGGTTGAAAACTTTTTTTAGGTGATAATTTTGATTCTATGTGACTTTAATTCACTAACTTTATTTCCATACTTAGTCTTTCATCGAGTGAAGCTCTGTCATAAAATTAATTGCATTTTCAGTCATAAGCATCCGTAAGACGATAAAGCCAATCGAATGAGATGATTGTGTGAAGAATGGAACAAGACAGGACATCAATCGCAACTTTTCATTAGAACGGGTGGAAACTTTCTTAGTAATAACAATGCAACTCCATCTTACGCAAAGTAGTTTCCGGCAGGTGCGAGTCCCAGTTTGAAGCTTTGAGGTCTCTTTGAGCAGCTTTCAATTAATAAATTGTTTATCGTCCCAGCGCTATATGACGCTATTTTATATGCACAGGACGCAGTCAAATGGTTTTCATTCTGACAATAATTTGTCATTTTGAAAGGAAGGGATTTTGTTCGCTCCGCTATCATCCGCTTGAATTTTCGTTTTACTGATTGAGTTGACGAGTGGAAAGATACTTGTTTTGCCGCTAGCGGGAAATTGAGATAATCCAGCGAAAAGACACATCTTTGACTCTATCATGTCAAGACTAAGTTAGCTGCCTAACTGGACGAAAAGCGAGAAGTTAATCTCACCCAGACTAAGCTCAGCATGGAGGAGGCTCAAACAAGCTCTCAAGTCATTAATGCTGAAAGTTCACTGGCAACAACTCTGGCAAGACTGGCTAATGTTCGAGTGCAAGTTGAGCTCATTCAAGAAGACACAATCAGTTTAAAGGAAGGATTTGCAGAAATCACTAAAAGGATAAACGTCCTAAAGGCAAACAATCAAGAGGAGAGGGAAATCATTTTAAAGCGACGCACGAAAGCATAAAGATTGACTGCGGTGCACTGCGAAATCTGCGATATATCGGGAGATAATCATCTATTTTTTGGGGTTAGATTAGGCCTCCAATGAACTGCAAATCTTATTGCAAAAAAAAATTAGAAAAAAGAAACCAACACCAATTCAGACTCGTCTCCAGGAGAATCTAAGAGTGTTGTGATTTTTACATCAGTCGTAAATCAATTAAATATATTAATTATTTAGGAGAACAAAGTGCAGCAAACTTCATAACTAAAGCTTTCTGAACAACCCCCGAAATCGTTATAAGTGTTCGCCTAAAGTTAATTCATCTTTCTTGGATTTCAGTATAATGTCTCCCAAATCACAAGTTATACGTACTTGGCCTTTGATAACCGTGTAATATATTTTAACTAACTAAATAAATGAATATATAGAAGAAGAAATAAGTAAACTAAAAGAATGAACTAATTATATATATTTTTTAAGTCATATAGTACAAGATAACGATATGAATGGCACATGGATATCACCAAGATTGTATTTTAATTTCCTCGAAACCGATTAAAAGATAATTTGTTACTCCATCGCAAGTACCGGTAGTCTCTTTTTCAATTTTCGGAAAACTAATTGCGCTCTGTGAAAGATTGTTTGCACTTTTTTGAGTTGCGAAACTCCCCGCCTAGTTACAGATCCACTATGTGATAATTACAACACGTACTATTTTTTGATAGAGCCGCTGAGAAAAAAGCGTGCATATTCAGTCAAGAAAGCAAAACAGCCATTTTTAAGCTACTTTACGAATTATCACTTGGTCTTCTAGCAGTGGTTTTTAATGTAAAAAAATATATATATTACAAGTCATTCTGGATAGAAAGCTGCATAAGCCTTAAGATTTTAGAACATGAACAGATAAATTCATCGCATTACACATGCAGCCTGGTTGCTTCGAGTGTTTTAACACGTTGTGCATGGGTTTGAAGAAGTCAAAACCTCGTCGTTTCCAAGAATACGACGGTGTGTCGTCGAGTGGGGTGGAAAGCAAAACAGTTCAGTCAGTAGTAGAGTTTGAGTCAATTCACAGGGATGCTGTCACTTGTATCAATGCTTACGCTCCAGGGACTTGTCTTACCGGGGGTAAAGATAACGTAAGTATGTTTGTAACATTTTCTAGGAGGTCAATGAGTTAATTGATTAGATCAAGGTCAACCATTATTGCAGATAAGTTACGGAGAATTTAACTGAGGAAATTGGTCTTTGTCCCATTGCTAAGGCCATCGAATCTCTTACGCTATTATCTTCCTGTGAATTGAGACCCTCCTCAGATCGGCTTATGAACAAGACTTTTGTTGAGGGAAGTTCCAGGATTCTCATTAGAGGGCACTAGTGTCTATATAACCTCCAAAGCAATATTTAGCAAAAGTAAAACCCCGTGTGTGCATTTTTCATTCAACAGTTAGTTGTTTTGTTCAACTGGAAACAAGGTGTTACACTTTGTCAATGGTCTGGTCACTCAAGAGATGTTACCAAAGTAGGTATAATATATTATATGTTGTAGTTTATTGTCATACATGATCCAAAGTTTTCTCTGCTCTGTTTCAAACTCATTACCGGGTATACTGTCTGCAGACTATGGTAGAAACAGGCCATTTTTTTTTTCTTTTGTACTGTATGTTTCACATGGTTGAATCACCTTTAAATGCACACCATCTCATCAACTTTTGCAATACTCTGCAGACTGATCTGGTATTAACATACAGAAAAGTTCAGAAAAGAATTTTATCCTGAAATAGACTTATTTCCTGAGCTTTGCCTTCTGGGCTTCTCAACAGGTAAAATATGTAGGGGAAACTATTTACAGTTCCTCAAGAGACAAAACAATTAAGGTGTGGCAGACCAGTAAAGCAGGAAATGAACCCATTTTAACATTTGAGGGTCACAGACTGGTGGTGACTGCTATTGATCTTAATGAAGGTAATGTAGAAGTAGACAATTCTTGTTTATACAGGGTTCGACATCTCCGCTAGACTGGTAGCCTGAGGCTAGTAAAAATTTGGTTGGGCTTGTAAAAAACCACGTTTAATAGCTCGCTGGCTAGTAGAAAAATTAAAAGAAATGATGTGTAATTAGTTTACTTGAAAGTTCACAGTTGATTAAAAAATCAAGAAAGTTTAAATTGTGATGATAATACCAATGAAGAAGGCATAAACCTTTCATCTTCTGGAGTCTTTTTTTGTCTTGCGTGTTGACTGTAAACACCACTAGATGCCAGACTCTTCGCTTAATGGTCAGTGTCTTCTCCAGTCTTGTCCATACCAATGTTGCGAGGCCTTGCACATCCCCTCACACGATCGCCTTGCAGGATTGCCTCGCACTTGAAAGTTTACTTAGCTTTTTCATTAAATAGCATATTATGTTATCACAATGAAAGAAAAAATGCCATTCTTTATCATTTTAAAAGACCTTGCCAATAAGTTTAGAGGAAGGTTTGCGTGTTTGGGGTTGAAATAGACCTCGAGGGAAATTGATCCGGGCTACCAAGTTGTGTTTCGGGCTAGTAAATTTTAGAAATAACCAGCCTGGTAGCTAGTAATGCAGGTAGCCAGGTGTCGAACCCTGTTTGTATGTTGAAAGATATTATATAGTGGGTTAAACAATTTATTTATCTAGTGTTCTTAATTTCCTTTTGCCTTCCAAGAGGGGAAGTCATATTTCAAAATAAAACGAGTGATACAAAATATTTTGATTGATAGCTGTAATGGGTTTGGAATTCCATCTACAATATTAATTGTTAATATTAGTTGACACATTGCATTTGAAGAGTTGTATTTATGTGTTGAATAGCACGACTGTTTTTGTCACGCTATAAGTCATTGATGAAACCCCTTCTCCCCTGTTCAGTGTTGTCTCCATGAAGCAAGGGGTTCCCAGAATCTTGATACATTGATTGTTTTTAGGGGGAAAGGGGCAAATAGGTTAATTTAACAAGACAAAAGACATAAAATTGAAGTAATGCAGGTTTGAAAAGGTCATTGTGCCAACAATTGTCACCATTTGTAGCTGGAAAGGTGGAAGGTGAGAACCAATTGTTTCCCAGAAATATACACTTATGTAAATCTTTCTACTTCCTTGAAGGTTTTAAAACTGCACACTGATTGGAATAGTAGGCAGCAAGTGAACTTGGACTCTTACTGTATTTCCTTCAATGAGCACATGGGTGCTTATTTAAAAATTCAGCTGAAAGGAGGGGTGCTTTTTGGAAGAAGGGCACTCTAGGGAGGGGCTGGGGGCTTCTTATTCCCCTCTACTGACTCTGCTGAAGTTGAAGCTTAACATGTTACAAATATTAGAAATAGAACCAGGTTTTTAGGGGCAATGGAGTATTGCAATGCCTCTTCTTTCTTTCTACCATTATAGATGGAACTTTGCTATTCTCTGGGTCAAGAGACAACTGTGTAAGACTGTGGGATACTACAAAGAACACAAGTATCAGTGAAAAAGAAGTATCCAGAAATCTGGTAAGTTTTACTGCTGGATTGATGGACAGATTTAATAAAAACTGACTTTTGTCAGGCCAAGATGTTCATTTTGTGATGTTGCTATATTTATTGAAAAAAAAAAAAAAAAGAAAAAAAAGTAAGAAACAGGTGAAATACAATATAAAGGTACTCTTACTGTGTAATTTATAACTTACTGTGATGATGAAATAAATTATTACGGTTTAGTTGTTTGTTTGATTTAGGTGAGTTGTGTGAAATGGATACCTGGAACACAGGCTCAAGTTGCTCAAACCGGAGAAGACAAAATGGTGAGGTAAAGAATGGAAGATTATCCTTTTTATTTTATCTGAAAGTGATGTCATAAAACAGACTCTTGGTTGGAGTAAGGTCTTCCTGTGGATATCCTTCCACTTAGAGACAAACAGAACAGATCAACAGTACCAATGCAATAGCAACTGCTGATTAGGTATCTAAACAGACAGTATTGCAGCCTCAAAGAATCAGCTACATGTACTCATCTTGGTTAAAGATCCATACATTATAAATCCAACTGGTGGTTGGACAAGTGATGAGAATAAAGGAAAATATAAATTAGGAGATCATTAGTTGATCCAATACCAAATTCTCTGAACTAACATCATAAGAACTGTATGGCAGACAGTAAGGAGAAATACCGATGAGATTTTGGCAGTGAAAGGGTTAATATTCTTGATTCAATTTCTGCATATACTGTGTATGTTACTAGCTGAATTCAGCTTACTGAAATTTCTTAATGGTAAAAAAGCTTCCAGCACCTTTTTCTCCTGGAGCAGCCTTTTCACATTGTGTATGTTCCAATTTATGGGTATCTTTTACCCCTGTGAGAGGTTTTTGATTTTGTAAAATATTGGTGCAATTGTCATTTATGTATTTATAAATATGTATGTTTTTTTTTTCTGCATCAGGATTTGGGATACAAGAAACATGCAACCTGCATTTACATTTCCTGCTCAGCAGTACTTCCAGGTATTTCACTTCTTTGGAAAATAGAATTTTGGCATGTTGTTTTTTACTCAATACCAGTTGCTTTTGCTTTTGATTTGTTGTACCTAACTAACAAATTTGTCAATTAATAAAAAAAATCCTTAGCCATTAAGTCAAATTTGGGTTGTTAATGTCAACTTAAAAGGTGTTTGTACCTCTTCTGTCATGTTAATTCCTTTAGGGATTCCTGTAGGGCTATTCATGTCAGATTGTATTTATTAATCAAATTATTAATGTTTTGAAGACATGCTGTGATTGTTCAAGAGATGGGCAGTTTATTTTGACATGTAGTAATGGTTTCAATGGAAAAGGCTGTGAAGCTACGGTGAGTTATGTTTCTTTTCCCTTTCAAAGCATGTTTGATGTTCTGAAAGTGTTGTTCATTTTTGCTGTTAAAATACAAAAAAACCAAAACAAACAGAAAAAAACTGGCCTTTATCTGGACGTCTTTGGGTTAAACTTAGAAAGGGAAGTCTCACCTCTACTGGTTGTGCTCTCATATATAGTATCACTCAAACATTATATTATTTTTCACCAAATACTGTAGGCTTTTTTATTTTTATATGGTAAAATAACCCTCCTCCCTGTTCTTCTTCTTCTTCTGTAGCTCAGTGAAAGTACAATGTGCTATTTTTTTTTTTTGTTGAACAGCTTTGGGATGTAAGGGCAAAGGGAATGGTCTGTAGATACTTCGGCCATCAGCAGACTACATCAGCATGTATTTTTCTTCCTCATCTGGAACATGTTTCGTCAAAATATTTGTAAGTAGTGAGACTCACACAATATACTCTCTTTTCAGATGAGCAAATTGTGTGCCTGAATGTTCAAAATTTAACTAAATGTTGATTTTTTTTGTTGTTGTTAGAATTGCTACTGCCTCACATGATTCCACAGTGAAAATTTGGGAGAAAGATAGCACAGGTAAAGCAAGATTCTGACCTATTGTTCAGGGTAGCTTACTGCAGAGGGTGTCTCTTTTAAAATTTTTTCAGGTAACCTTTCAATGGATTCATTCATAATGTACATCAGCATAACAAATTTGAAATTAACCTTTCTTTCTTACCTGATACCTCTGAGATCTATCTGTAAGGCATTCAAACCCAACTAAACAAATTATATGAAACTAATGACTCGTACTATAAGTTTAGGAATTGCTTGCAAAGGAAGCCCTCTGAGTTTGTAAAGTATTGTGGCAGGTTATCATGGCAGGTTCATCAAGTGCTATGATTTGTATCTAGCACTTGCACTCCACAGAGAGAGAAGAGATAATAGTGCTTGAAGTGTTTTTACACTGGGTGTTCAAAGAAATTTTTATGTTTTAAAATTAACAGAATGCCTTGCAACTCTTGATTTTTCTGGAGCTGGTCCACTGACTGATCTCTGTGCATGGGATGATGGAAGGTCAGAATTACATTGATTACTAGTTATTTATGACAGATTGAGCAATTTTATTTGCCATCTTGACCATTTCAAGTTTCAAGTCTGAATGGCCTCAGAAAATTTTATAGCTGTGATAGTTAACAGTTCCATGCAGTATTTGTCTACTATTTCACTTACACAATTTTACCTCTTAGTTCTTATCAAACTAATCTTTCAAACCATGGATGAAAAAAAGTAACGTTTACCCTCTGCTGTTTCATGTGCATAATTCGTCTTAAAAATATCAACATGTGTTTTGCATGTATGCCGAACAACAACCCCCTCCCCCCCCCCGACAGTATTATTGACATTCTGGTAATTTAGCGTTACTTGTAAGGTAATATGCCATAAATATGTTTTAAAATGATGTTCTTTGTGTTCTTGACTAACAGTTTATGTGTTTCTACAACAAACATGGGTGTGTACCAGTGTGTCTTGGAGTCTCGTGAAGGCAAACCTGAGCTCATCAAGAAACGCCAGTTTTAGCTAGGCTTCTAAAGCTTTCTATAATTATATTTTTTATTCAAGAGACAAAAAGGAGTAAAGTGGGAATTTTCAATCCAGATCTCTTTTATTTGTTTAGTTTCCTTTTATTTGTCATTTAGGTTTTTCAACACAGTGTACATAAAAATACAAATTGCTTCTGTCAATAAAATGCTTAAGTTACGTTTCTCTTAGAATTGAACCATTTTGATCGATAGATCCAGAAGGTGACATCTCAGAATTGTATAAATAAGACATAATACCGGGGTGTATGGGGCAGAGCAAAAGCTTCGTTGAATATGTATGGACGTATAGCATTAAAAATAATACATCTTAAAAGCTGCATGAGTGATAGTTTGTCTTTGGCACTAGCATTGTCACATTTGACAAGGTAACAAAACCTCATTTTAAGATACACGACATGCCTTAATCCTTAGGAATTGAGTAAGGAAGTTTACATCATGCAAATACAAATCTTGCATTTTTATGGTCTCCTATGGATGTGAAGCCACAATGTTGTCCTGTTGAGTGAGTGAGTGTAACAATAGAATACGAACGACCTCTAGGCCCTGTTACAACAAAGTCTGCTAAGTTTTACCCGATATTCCTTGCTCTTGGCTTGTGTTTGTTTCGAAACATCTTCGGTCGTTCAACACATGGTAACGATTTCTTCTATTCGCTTCCAGTGTTGCTCGGAATTAGCACGCTATCACACTGTTTAATGATGCTAGTTATTGTTTGTTTCGGAGTACTACAGAAGACGATAAACATTACGCATTAATTTCAGGATGGTGCGTGAAAAATCAAAGCTTTACCTTACAGAAATGTCGTAAAAAGCGTGATCGGCGCATCGCAAAAACTTACAGGAGAAAACTTTTTTTCGTGGGGAGAGCATTTTACCATTCGAATCAGCACATTATGTCCAGTTGATCCGAAGATGTAATTTTCCAGGTCTTCTTGTGACAGTACATTAGATTTGTGCGTCTCTGGCACGTGATTTAAAACGAGACTTTTCCTTAGAGAAATACCCAATTAAGTTTGATTTGGTTGGCGCGAAAAATATATCTGGCATGGTACATTGATTTGCA